>NC_044910.1:34709514-34785593 GCF_001633185.2 Quercus lobata | reverse complement strand
AGCCAATTAGATGGTTGAATAAATTCAACCTTACAATCTCCCCTTTTGGCTATTCCGTGACAAAACCCTAAAACAGACTCTAGACTTAACATGTGAGTTGGGAACAGTTGAACAAAACTCACTCACACCTAACTCTAGAAGCTGTGAAGCACTTGAATCATATGAACATAATACTCCTGAAACACAACAATACACCATGATCATTGTAAAGCAGAAAATCGTAAAATGCATATGAAACAGGAAATATGTGATCTAGCAAAGATGGAGTTAAGAAACAAACCATGGCTTGATCAACCAAGTGAACACCACAAGGTAGTGATCACAGTGCTCATTCACACTTGGAATGAACACAAGGACATACAAGTTAACAAGCACAAGGCAAGACACTTGTATGTTCAACACTCAACCAATGCATAGTACACAAGGTATATGCATCTAGGAACAATCCTACAAGGGCACAAGAGTGACAGTATATAAACCAAAATGCAAGACATTTAGATTAAAGTACTGATTTCAACATAACATAAAGGTTGCAATAAGCAAGGTACAAATCATAAAGCCTACAAACTATGCATAAAACATTAACCCTAAAAGCTTACAAAAGCACATGGGTACAAACACAAAACATCCTGAATAGCAGTTTACAAAACACAATATATCAACTTAAAGTGAAAACTTAAACTGAAGAAGAATGTAAAGACACTCCCCCTTAGGTAATATCCTCCCCCTCTGATCATGCCTATCAATCATCTCCCCCTTTTTGTCATGGAATATGCTATTCATCCTCTTCTAGCTTTCTCTGAATTTGATCCAATTGAGCTTGAAGAGAAGTAAACTTCATATCCCATCGATTGCTTTGATGGTGTAGAGAAGCTGTGAGTCCAGACATCTTTGTGTTCAACTCGTGGACAGAGGATACAATGCGATCAAGTTTCTCATCTAGGGAGAGAGTGTTGAATTGAGAGCCACTGTGAGATGTAGAAGTTTCTGGTTTGGCTCTCTTCCGACTATGTCCAATGCTTGCATTGAATGTACGCATGTTGATTGGACTTGGTCTTGATATAGGAGATTCATTTGCCGTTGGATAAATTCCCTTGAGCTTCAAGATCCGTGAAATGAGACTGCAGAAAGGAATGCATATCCGAGACTCAGTTCGAAGAACCGTTTTCCGCAGAACATGAAAGATATGAGCACAAATGTCTATTTCCACATCAGAGATTAGATCATGAAGAAACAAAGCACGTCCGAGGTTCATATACCCAGTGCTTGATAAAGGGTACAAATTGTGAAACATCACAATTGTAAGCACTCTCAGTTTTGGAGAAAGAGAGGAAACACTGATGGATTTTCCATTGGGTGAGAACTCCAAGTCTTGACCGAGACTTTCTTTGAGAAGCTCCTCATCAGGACAAAGATCATCATAAACTGGTGAATGTCGAAAAATTGGTCTGTTGATGTGAAGGATTTCTGCCAGATATGCAGGAGAGACAGAAAAACTCTTTTTCCGAACCCAGCACTTAAGTTCATCTCCTTCCACAATTGCGTTAGCATAAAATTCTTTTACCAACTCTTCATACGCGTCATCCAGATCAGAGAGAAGGTAATTCCAATCCTTGTGAGCAAACCATTTCGGAATGTCAGTGTCATGAAGTGAGGACTGATCCAAAGCTCTTTCTAGTAATGGTGTGGCATGTAGAAAGTAATTCTCATAAGACTGATAGGCCGCATATGATTTGAACTTGTTGGGATCGAATCTCTTTGATGAAGAGCGAGTCCCTTTTGTTTGAGGTGGGTAATCATCAACATCAATTACTGGTTCCTTCCCTTTGGAACTACCTCCTTTCACAGCAGCTTTCTTGAATGGTGACATGACTAGTCTGTATTATGAGCAAGGGAAATGGCAGAACACAATCCAACAGACTTTATTAGCAATGGGTTAGTGGAAATTTAGGGATAATGAAGAAACCCTAATAGCTGGATGAAAATGGCCAGAAAATAGCAATGAGGGACACAAATGGCCCAAATTGAACTACACAGTAGAGGGAGTCAAAATAAAACCACACAATCAGCTGAAAAAGGACCCACATTCAACAGCACATCAACAGGATACCACACAGGATCATTTTGAAACACTACATCAACAACAGATCAGACAAAAATAGCTAACGCTAGCTAAGCACATGATGAAGAACAAAACCAACAATATAAAATAGCTCAAAACAGAAACAAAAGCTTCCATAAGCTAAGCATGGACAAAGAGTAATAGCTGAGCTAAAAATCCATCTCAAAATCACAATCAAATGCTAATAATCCAGAGGGAAAACCATAACAACAAGTAGAATAGAGTTCAAGACAGAAAAACCATACCTGTTACTCGATGATTTTGAGCTGAAAAGAGGCAAACAATGGAGATCGAAAATGGAGGCACGGTGTGAATGGGTAAGAGCAGATGAGAAAGACAATGAACAGTTCACAAAAAGATCGAGGGAAAAACAAAAAGTTTAAAAACTGCCCCTGTATTTCCAAAACACGCGATTTTCGCGACTGAAACGAGTCGCCAAAAAGTCGCCAGATCAAGCCGCCAAAACACTCTCAAGTACAAAAATTTGAAAAATTTTCTAAGTGTTTTTCGTGACTGAAAGGTCTACCCGCGAGTGAGTCGCGAGCTGAGCTGCGAAAATCTCTGAGTAAACCGCGTAACTGGACCTTCCACTCGCGAGCAAGTCGCCAAAAATGACCCGCGAAGACGCGACTGAGGCACGCGACTTGACATACCCGCGACTGAGCCGCCAGAACAGGGCAAAACAGGATTTTTGAAATTTTCAGATTTTTCAAACAAAATACTTTCCAAAAACACCTAAAACACTCAAAAATCTTTTTGTGCTTGAATTAACAAAGATTGAGCATGTGAAAACACATTTCATCAAGTACAATCACACAAATGAATATGGCATTTATTGAACATAAACTTGTGTGTTGTGTGTGGATATCAACAATGAGATAGTCCTTCGTCTAATGTGAAGTTTCAATGATCAATTCAACCAAGGCATACACAATTAGCACTAGATCATGTGACCCATCTCAATTATAGAAATATGTATATATGACCTCCCACACAACTTGATAACATAACTTGGAGCTTAACATTTGACTCCACTTTCAATCATAACATTTGATCTTTTTGATCTTTTGAGGCAATCATCTCTCATTGTGAGAGTGATATATGACAATTCACTTTAAAGAACAAGCCTTTGGCTTTTTGAATAAACATTCACTTTAATATAAGGTCGCTTACCCTTTTTCCTAGTCGAATACTAGAATGTGCGACAGGCTTTTGCAGCTCAATATCTCTTTTCATTTGGAGATTTACATTTGGTGAGCTCTTTTTAGCAAATCAAAAATAAAGAGTGGGAAGATATATAGACACAAGTCTATGCATGTCTCAAGATCAACAAGACCATTCACTAATCATTCATGACAAGTTTGAAGATCTATTTACAACAATCACAAAGATTTCAAGATTTCTCCCATAGAGATATAAGTGCAAAGAAACAAGCAATGCTCGAAAATGCACAAAACCAGTAGCACAAAGGTACAAGGCAAAACAAGTTTTGAGACAAAAACTCAACAATGTCAATCAAGCTTTTTGATTTTCTAATTTTTATGTGATTTTTGGATTTTTGACATAAAAGAAGAAAATGATTGAACAAACAAAGAAAGAAGCAACAGTATTCACAAATGGACAAACAAACAATAAACATGTTGCACAAAGAGCTAACAAAGAAGTGTGTGCCCCAACATAAACAAACTTATCATATTATAAATATGTGAAGCACACAACACACAAGAGAGTCAAGGAATTGTACCAACACCAATGGTCTTACGGAGTGATTCAAACCGTGGACCATCGAGAGGCTTGGTGAAGATGTCCGCCTTTTGATTGTCGGTGTGTATGAACTCAAGACACACAACTCTTTCCTCTACCAAATCCCGAATGAAATGGTAACGTATCTCTATGTGTTTAGATTTTGAATGCTGGACAGGATTCTTGGAAAGATTGATGGCACTGGTGTTGTCACAGAAGACACACATCGTTTCTTGAGGAATTCCATAGTCATGAAGTAATTTCTTCATCCAAAGAAGCTGAGTGCAGCAACTTCCAGCAGCGATGTATTCAGCTTCTGCAGTAGATAGAGACACTGAATTCTGCTTCTTGCTCATCCATGAGGCAAGATTGTTACCAAGGTAGAAACAGCTGCCTGAAGTACTTTTTCGATCGTCTACACTGCCAGCCCAGTCAGCATCTGAATACCCAACAAGATAAGCATTTGAGTCTTTTGAATACCACAGACCATAGTTTGCAGTACCATTCACATATCGAATGATTCGTTTAGCAGCAGTCAGATGAGATTCCTTCGGATTAGCTTGGTACCTGGCACAAACGCCAACACTGAAAGCAATGTCCGGTCTACTGGCTATAAGATAGAGCAAACTCCCTATGATGCTCCTATACAATGTAGGACTTACTTCGACTCCAGACGAATCAACATTCAGTTTAGTGGATGAGCTCATGGGAGTGGAGGCATGTTTTTTGGAGTCTAGTCCAAACTTCTTGACAATGTTTCTGGCATACTTCTCTTGAGATACAAATATACCCTCCTTCTGTTGTTTGACTTGAAGACCCAAGAAAAATGTGAGCTCCCCCACCATACTCATCTCAAACTCCTTCTTCATATCCTCAGAAAAATCAGAAGCACGATCTTCGATGGTTGCCCCAAACACTATGTCATCAACATAGACTTGTGCCACAAGGAGATAATCTTCATCATTTTTGACAAACAGAGTTCGGTCTGCATATCCTCTTTTGAAACCTCTATCTAGAAGATAATGTGTAAGACGATCGTACCACACTCTAGGCGCTTGTTTTAAGCCATAAAGGGCTTTCTTCAATCTTAATACATGATCTGGAAAATGAGGATCCTCAAATCCTTTTGGTTGCTCAACAAATACTTCTTCATTTAGATATCCATTCAGAAATGCGCACTTTACATCCATTTGATAAAGTTTGAAATTCAAAGTGCACGCAATGGACATGAGGATTCGAATGGGTTTGAGTCTGGCCACCGGAGCGAAAGATTCATCAAAATCTACTCCTTCTACTTGAGTGTATCCTTGAGCTACTAACCGAGATTTGTTTCGAATTATCTCTCCATCTTCATCAGTTTTGTTTTTAAAAATCCATTTTGTGCCTATAACATGAACGTTCTCAGGCCTAGGAGCAAGTTCCCACACATCATTCCTCACAAACTGATTCAGCTCTTCATGCATTGACTCCACCCAATTCTCATCTTGAAGAGCCTCTTCGACCCTTTTTGGTTCAAACTGTGCAAGATAGCAGTGATATGTTACATGATTGGCTAGCAGAATGTTTCCTTTCCTGAGGCGAAGACCGTCATCAAGAGATCCTATGATGTTACTTTCCGGATGATTCTTGATAACTCTTGAAGATGGCCTTTTTGAAGTGGAAACTTCATCACTACGAGAGATAGGAGGATGAACTTCCGGAGGAGTAAGAGGACTTGATGTTCTAGACATCGATCTCGTTTCCATTCTTGGGTTGATGGGAGTCGATTCTACTTCTTGTATAGGTTCTTCACCTTCTATATCCAAAGCTTCTACCTCAACATCGGGCTCTTTGGTGCTCGGCCCTTCTACATCATCAATCTTGACATTTATGGACTCCATCATAGTCTTTGTTCTCTTGTTAAACACTCTATACGCTCGACTTGTAGTAGAGTACCCAAGAAAAATACCCTCATCACTTCTCGCATCAACTTCCCAAGATTCTCCCGATCATTTAGGATATAGCATTTACTTCCAAACACCCGAAAATACTTCACTTTAGGCTTCTTCCCATTCCATATCTCATAGGCAGTCTTCTTTGTACCAACTCGAAAGAAAATCCTATTGCCAATGTGACACGAGGTGTTGACAGCTTCTCCCCAAAATTTTTGAGGTATTTGCTTGTTAAGCAACATGACTCTTGCCATCTCCTGAATCACACGATTTTTTCTCTCTACCACTTCATTTTGTTGTGGAGTTTTGGGAGCTGAAAATTCTCTTTTAATTCCATTCTTCTCACAGAAGGACTCGAATCTTGCATTCTCAAATTCCCTCCCATGATCACTTCTAATTTTGGCAATCGAAATCCCTTTTTCGTTTTGTAGTTTCTTGCACAGAATCTCCAACCTCTCACAAGCTTCTGATTTTTCTCTAAGGAATTCAACCCAAGTGTATCTTGAGTAGTCGTCCACAATGACCATAATGTATCTCTTCCCCCCTAGGCTTTCAGTTCTGGTAGGCCCCATTAGATCAACATGAAGTAACTCCAAGCACCGAGAAGTGGCAATCACATTCACCTTGTGATGACTTGCCTTAGTTTGCTTCCCCATTTGACATGCACCACAAACGGTCTTCTTCACTTTTCCAAACTTAGGAAGTCCCTCGACTGCTTCAAGTTTGGAGACTTTTGCTACTTGTTTGAAGTTGGCATGCCCAAATCTGTGATGCCACAGCTCCAACATATCCACACGAGCACTTCTACACGATATGGGTGCCGTGGGAACTATTCCATAACAGTTATCTGTAGTCCGATTTCCTTCCAAAACCTGAATCCCCTCTTCATTGATGATCAAGCATCCCTTCTTAGAGAATTGTACCAGGAAATCATCATCACAAATTTGAGTGATGCTCAGCAAATTCACCTTCAGCCCTTTTATGTACAGCACATCTTTCAACAGCGGCAAACCAGGTCAATGGTTCCTTTGCCTAGGACTTGAGCATGACTTCCATCACCAAAGGTCACATAGTCACCAACCTTATCTTTGAGTGTCTTAAACAGTGACTTATCCCCTGTCATATGGCGAGAACACCCACTGTCAAGATACCACAAACACGCATTAAACACCTTCAATGAGGTATGCACAAATAGGTTCACATGTGACAAACATTCTTGACCTTCAAACACAAACTCATCATCAGTTTTCATGCTTCTTTCAGATTGATTTTTCATTTCCAGATTCTCAATCATCTCACACAACATTCTATTTTTTCTTTTATATTTCTTAATCAATGATTTAGATTCAGATATGCTACTGTGTAAGACATGATTCTGATTTTCAAGATATTCCAGCATGTGAACAAATACTCTAGCATGTTTCGTAGTTTTTAACAACTCTAAGAGATCATTAGTAAAACACCTTTCAGACATATGCATAGAGTCATTTTCACAAACACTTAAGCTACAATTCAGCATGGTATTTTCCATAACAACAACCACAACACAGGGGTCTAGGATTACACTTAGGTAATAAAACACAACAAGTGTACCCGCTCTGATACCAAATGAAAGTTCAAAAACGTGTACAAACACCTTTGAACGTTTAGACCCCCAAATAACAACTTAACCAATTTAAGCAATATGTCAAACAACTAGTGTGCGGAAACTTAACATATGCTATAATATGAAATTGGTTAAAAACTATCTAAACCAAAACAAAATTAATCCACAGCAGATAATAAAAAGGCAAAGATAGAGAGGAAGGAAGATGCAAACACAAAGACAACACGCGATGTGTTATCGAAGAGGAAACCGAAGCCCTCGACGTAAAACCTCTCCGCCGCCCTCCAAGCGGTAAACAATCCACTAGAAAATACAGTTGGGATACATGGACAGCAATAGACCCTCCAAGCCTAATCTACCCAGTGCACCTAAGCCCTCCAAGCTTCTTGCTCCAACGAGGTTGCGCCGAACCTTTTTCTTTTCTAGCTTCTCGGATTCCGCTACTAGACCGTAGCATCAACCAATGAAGATTGGTTCCTTCCTAACTGCTTCCTAGAAATCCAAACAACTGTCTCACAGTGATGATGATGGTGAGAACCAGGTTTGGCATAATGCCTCTCAAGGATTTGACAATGGAAAGGAAGAGAGTTGAGGAATTTGAAGAGACTCTAAGGTATAGGTTGTGGGTGAATCAATCTGGTTTTTCTTTAAGGTTTCTCTCTCAAAATTCTCTCTGGAAGCTCTCTCACAATCGTGGGTAAAAGGGGTATTTATACTGGAGTGGGAGAGGAATGTGAAACGTCAGGTTTAACAAAACAGGGGTGGCTCGCGGCTTGACCTCGCGGCTTGACTAAGTCGCGAGATCCAGTCGCGAGATAACCGTATGGCCAGTTGTCCTGTTTTGTCCTGTTAGTGCTCCAGCTTTGCATGACTGTTCACCTTCCAGCATGTTGGCGACGTTGGTTGCGTCTGGCGGCTTGCAGTCGCGAGTCACCCGCGAGTCCCAGCCGCGAGTCTCTGTTTTCTTGCACACTCTTGAGCAATCTTCACTCTATCTCACTCACTACCCTTACATCAAACCCACCTAAATACAGGGTTACTAAATGCTGAATTACAAGCAAATTTGGCACGGAATAAAGCCAATTAGATGGTTGAATAAATTCAACCTTACAATCTTGATTAGGGATGCTGATGGTCATCTGATCGGTGCATGTAGCAGGAAGCTTGAAGCTCCTTTGGGTGCCGTCAAAGCTGAAGCCAAGGCCATGGAGTTGGGTCTTTTGTTTGCAAGGGATTTGTCCATTCAAGATTTCAATCTTGAGAGTGACTCGTTAACGTTGATTAATGTGCTTCAAGACTTGTCTCCTCCTCCGTCATTAGTAGCAGCGCTAGTTTATAGTTCAGTTGCCATGTCCCATTCTTTCAGATGTGTAGATTTCTCATATGTAGGTCGTAATGGCAATAGGCTAGCCCATTTACTTGCAAGACATGCTTTAGGCATTGCTGAATTATCTGTTTGGGTTGAAGAGACTCCTTGTTTCCTTGAACAAGCTCTCAACCAATATGTAGTTGCTACCTCTATTGATTAATAAAGTTTTTGAAGTATTACCCATAAAAAAAAAAAAAAAAAAAAAAAAAACTCTTTATTAGCTGGTTCGTTAAGAAAGCTCCTTCAATTGGGCTAATATTGATGAACAAATACCATAAATTAACATCAATGCATTAAATGACTTTTATTGTGGAGGAGGCTAGAAGAAAGGTTAGTTTGCCATAGATTAAAAAAAAAAATGGAACTATTAAAACTACACTCTTTATTTTCTATCTATGGAATCCAGGCATAGTAACAGACAATACAAAACAAAACATTACCAAACCAAAAAAGAAAAAAAAGAGCTTAATTGTTTCACATGTACTAAATCAATAAAATGGATTCCAAATTTTTAGACACAAAAAATTTTAATGGTTAAAATGCAATTATGTATAGAAAAATTGTAAATATGAATATAAAGAAAAAGACTAAAAATTGAAAAGTGAAAAAAAAAAAAAAAAAAAAACCACTGTATTACAACATCGTAAAAAAAAATCTAGCACAAACCATAAAATAAGGAGATTATAAGTCAGAGAGAGAGAGAGGATTGATTGTTGAATTTAAGGCTGTACGGCACTGGGATATCCAGGCCCATTTGGGCCTTGGGCTCCAACCCGACGGTATGGCCCATATCGTCCCTTGGCCCAAGCCTCAGGCCCCCTTCAGGCCCATTGGGCAAACGATCTTCATTAGCACATACTACACTATGTCATCTGGATCACACCCGGTGAACCACTCCCCAAGCAAAGAGACAACTGCCCGGGGGTAATATCTCTCGGCTGCCCGGTAGTGCCTAGAACGTACCGCTATCGAGCAATTCTACTGAGGTGGGAACCAGTTCCAAGGCCACTCATGCCACACCCCACTCCCACCTAAACACCCACTTAGGGTTAACAACATTGGACCTCCCTTACCACTAACCATGAAAGTAATCATAAATCCCCACTAATTATTAGGCTATAAATATGAGAAGCTTAGGAAGAAAGGGGGGTTCGAAAGGGTGGAAAAAGGAGCGAAGGGTAGAAAGAGTTAGAGTGTACCAGGCTAGTATTGTAATAATAGGAAGAGAGGGAATAAGAGGATCTAGAGGGGAAGGCAGCTCGATTGGGTCTCTGTGTAAGGAACTACCCATAGTAGGAAATCTATAAGCCCATATCACAAATAGATTGTGAGCCTAAGTAAGGGTTAGCCCACTAGCCTCGCTTTTGGCATTCACAATTGGCGCCATCTGTGGGAATCTCCTACATAGCCGTGGTTCTATCAAAACGTGCACAGGAGAATGTCTGAGGATCAACCAGGGAGTTATGCTGAAAGTGGCTTTGGGAGGTCTTTGCAGGGGTCTACGTGGTGGGAAAGGAGGCAGAAGAGGCATGAAGATAGAGAGTGTGAGGAGGAAGAGCGGTCCAGCCTTGGGGAGGGGTCGTATCAAACCTATCAGGTAGTATCGGGTGCTTCAGGGCATGGGCAGTTTAACGAGAAAGATGAAGAACTTGAGCGATTACGTAGACTAGTAAGAGATTTGGAGTTGGAAGCAAGGGATAGGCACCAGAGAAGGGACTGAGATAACCAAGAAGGGAGATCTCATAGTGAGGGAAATCGCTATGGGGTGGGGTCTAATCAGTTTGGTTCTTGTCGACGTTGGGACCACTCACATTCACGGGAATCCCGTCAACGCTGGGACTGTTCACGTTTACAGGAGTCCCGTGAACGTCGGGAACGTTCACGCTTACGGGAGTATGCAGACCGGGGTTCAGATTCCCTGAAAAAGTGGTGGCCACGTAATGCCGCCATGGATGCTATGAGCCACGGCTTACACAGAGCTACTAGATCACTGTTTTTAGACAACATTGAACGGGCCCTAATGTCGAGCAGATTTACATGCCCACCATTCAATTCCTATGATGGGAAAATGGACCCGGTAGAATATGTTAGCCATTATATCCAGATGATGTCTTTGCATGCTCACAATGACGTGCTAATGTGTAAGGTATTTCCCTTAAGCCTCGGCCCCACCGCTTTGAGATGGTTTAATGGGTTACGGAAAGGTTCCATTCACAGTTTTGCCGAGTTGATCCAAGAATTCGGAGTCTGATTTGTAACTTGTAACCGGGTACCGCAGCCAGTAGATGCATTATTATATATGAAGATGAGGGTTGGGGAAACCCTTCGCAATTATGCTAGTTGGTATTAGGAGCTTTATAACGAGATTGGTGGGGGCAACGAGAAGATTGCAGTGAGCACCTTTAGGATGGGGCTACCTGAGGACTCCGAACTATAGGAGTCGTTGACAAGGAAGCCTCCCGAGGATATGAGGAATCTCATGAGGCATATTGAAGAGTACAAACGCCTGGAGGATGATCAGTTGTAGAACAAGGGCAAGGCCCCGTTAGTGAATCATCCTCGGCAAAGCGGTTTCCAGCCAAGGCCCTGAAAGGATTTAAGGATACAAGAGCTAGAGTTGCAACTAGGGGAGGTGAACATGACGTTTAAGGAGCCAGTGTACAGGATCGTAGACCAGATCAAGAACGAGCTGTACTTTAAATAGCCAAACAAGATGGGGGGCGACCCATCTCGGAGAAACCAGAATTTGTACTGCACCTATCACAGAGATAAAGGGCACACCACCGAGCAGTGTTGGGTGTTGAAAGACCATTTAGGGCAATTGGTGAAGGCGGGATATCTGAAGGAGTTTGTGGTGGAGCCAGGGAATAGAGGTACTGGGCAAGGTGCTCAGCAAAAAAGGAACCCTCTCTCGCCTTCGTTAGGAGTGATTGAAGTCATCCACGCTGCCCTGAGGAGTACTGAGGTGGCTGGGAGGAGAGGAGTGTTGACTGTAGCACTCATGGGAAATTGCTAGGGCAAGCGACCCCTCAGGAAGAAGATGAAGATTGACCGAGAGCCAATCGCTTTTAATGACGATGATTTAGAAGGAACAATTTAGCCACACGATGATTCATTGGTGGTGACAGCCCGAATAAATGGTTTTATAGTAAATAGGGTAATGGTAGATCAGGGAAGTGAGGCCGATGTGATGTATCCGGATCTGTTCAAAGGGCTCAGACTGAAGAAGGAGGACCTCTCGAAATATTATACGCCCCTGGTCGGGTTTGATGGCCAGGTGGCGATTCCTGAGGGGCAAATATCACTTCCCGTGAGTATGGAAGGAAAGGAAGTGACAGTGGCTTTTGTAGTTATCGCTTCGTTTTCTTCTTATACGGCTATTCTCGGAAGGCCGTGGATCCATGCAATGGGAGCAGTTCCCTCCACCCTGCATGTGAAGGTTAAGTTTCGCACCGAGCAGGGCATTGCTGTAGCAAGGGGAAGTCAGCAAGCAGCCAGGCAATGTTTAGTAGCCATAGTCGATTGGAAGCACAAGTAGGCTAAACTGAAAGAAACTGTCGAGGAGGCTCCTTTATAGCAATTATAGGAGCCCTGAAAGGGAATGAGGGCTAGTTGTGCCGAGGGACTAATCAGAGTAAAGATGCTACCAGATGTTGACCGGTATTTTCAGATAGGGGCAAGTATGAAGGATGGGGAGAAGGTAGAAGCATTGTTTTTTCTCATATAGAATGTGGATGTGTTTGCTTGGAGCCCATATGAAGTGCTCGGGGTTGATCCCGAGTTCATCATTCACAAGCTTAACGTAGACCCGTCATTTCCTCCAAAGAAGTAGAGGCCGAGAAGATCAGTAAAGGAACACGTTGAGGTAGTGAGACAGAAGGTCGGGAAGTTAAAAGAGGCTGGGGTGATAAAGGAAATCTTCTTCCCGAAATGGCTGGTGAATACTATGGTGGTTAGGAAGAAGAATGGCAAATGGAGAGTTTGTGTAGATTTCATGGATTTGAACTGAGCATGCCCAAATGACCCGTTCCCTATGCCAAAGATAGATAAATTGGTCGATGCCACCTATAGGCACCCGAGGATGAGTTTCTTGGATGCCTTTCAGGGTTATCATCAGATTGCCTTAGCTGCCGAGGACCAGGAGAAGACGACATTCATCTCCCCTGATGCAAACTACCATTACACCGTGATGCCTTTCGGTTAAAGAATGCTGAGGCCACATATCAATGTATGATGACTAGAATGTTTCGAGACAAGATTGGGCGTACGATTAAGGTGTACATGGACGTCATGGTGGTAAAAAGTAAACAAGAAACGCGACACATAGAAGATCTCTAGGGGGTATTTGAAGTGCTTCGGCAACATAAGTTGCGCTTGAATGCAGACAGGTGTGCTTTCGGGGTGGGGACTGGCAAGTTCCTAGGTTATTTGATAACTAACCGTGGGATAGAGGTCAACCCTGATCAAATTGAAGCCGTGCAGCACCTCAAGCCGCCGTGCAATCCGAAGGAAGTGCAAGTGCTAAACGGAATGTTAGCTGCCCTTAATCGGTTTTTCATTTCTAAGTTTGCTGATCGCTGTTATCCATTCTACCAACTTTTAAGGAAGTGGAAGGGGTTCTAGTGGAATGAAGAATGTGAAAGAGCTTTTCAGGATTTGAAGGAATATCTGATGTGGGCACCCTTGTTAACAGCCCCGGAACCTGGGGAAGACTTATTCATGTACCTCTCAGTGTCTGATCATGTTGTAAGCACCGTTTTGTTAAGGGATCAAGGAGTGTAGCAGCCTGTTTATTACATCAGTAAGACATTGGTGGATGCCAAGACAAGGTATTTATCCTTGGAGAAGTTGGTGTTAGCACTAGTACACACTAGAGGAAGTTGCCTCACTATTTTCAAGCTCATATTGTCTATGTGCTAACTGAGTATCCTTTGCAGTCATTATTGAAAATATCCGACTTTATGGGCCAAATAGCTAAATGGGGAACCCAGCTAGGATCCTTCAATATAAGGTACAGTCCGAGAAATTCGGTGAAGGGCCAAGTTCTTGCTGATTTTATTGCAGAGTTTTCTCCCAGGAATAAAGGGGAGATGTTTTGTCATGTGGAATGTCGCCCGTGGAAGGTATTTGTGGACGGTGCATCAAGTGCTATTGGGGCTGGTGCCGGGATTGTCATTATCACCCCAGAAGGAATACGTTTGGAGCACTCTTTTAGGTTGGGGTTCAAGGCCTCTAACGACGAAGTTGAGTACGAGGCATTGCTTTTTGGATTAAGAACCGTTTTGGGTATGGGTGCCTGGGATGTAGAGATTTATTTGGATTCTCGGCTGTTGGTCAGCTAGGTGCAAGGCAGTTTTGAAGCCCGGGATTCTCGAATGAAAGAGTACTTATAGGTGGTAGAGCAGATCATGAGTGAGTTTTGTACAGCAAAGTTGGCCCAAGTGGCCCGGGGACAGAACAGACATGTTGACTCTCTAGCCACGTTGGCATCATCAATGATGGATGATGTGCCTTGGTTAATCAAGGTAGAGCTCGTAGCAGAGCCAAGCATTAATACAGCAGTTGGTGTTGCTGTGATTTCGGTGACGAAGCCATGTTGGATAGACCCGATCATTGACTTCTTAGCCGAGGATCGAGTCCTAGATGATGAGAAGGAAGCCAATACGGTTCACCGAGTAGCTCCTCAGTACTGGTTGTCGGCAGATCGTAAGCTATACTGGAGGTCTTTTAGGGGGCTGTACCTTTTGTGCTTAAACCCCGAGAAAGTTAATGAACTCTTGGCCTAGCTACATGATGGGATGTACGGCAATCATGTGGGGGGACGCTCATAAGCAAACTGAGCGATGACTCAGGGGTTCTGGTGGCCACAGATGCAAAGGGATGCCACTGAGTATGTATGTAAGTGTGAATAGTGCCAAAAGCATGCCACCTTGATCCACTAACCAGCAGGCCATCTGAATCTAGTCAACAGCCCCTGACCCTTCGCGCAATGGGGGCTGGATATTTTCGGCCCATTTCCCCGGGCCACGAGCAATCGAAAGTTCGTTTTAGTGGCTATTGATTACTTCACCAAATGGGCGGAGGCAGAGGCATTAGCCAATATTTGGGACATGAATGTCAAGAAGTTCATGTGGAAGAATATAGTCACAAGATTTAGGGTACCAGACTCTCATATATCTGATAACAGATTGCAATTCGATAGCAGAGCCTTTCGTGAGTTTTGCAATGAACTCGGCATCAAGAACAAGTACTCCTCCCCAGCATATCCTCAAAGCAATGGCCAAGCAGAAGCCACCAACAAGGCAATCGTGAACGGATTGAAGAAAAGGTTAGATGGTGCAAAAGGTAGGTGGGCTGAGGAATTGCCCTATGTTTTGTGGGCATACCGGATAACTCCTAGAAGATCTACTGGAGAAACTTTATTCTCTCTCACATATGGGGCAGAAGCCGTAATGTTGGTCGAGGTAAATTTATGTAGTGCACGGGTTTCCGAATTTGCCCCCACCCAGAATGATAGATTGCTGGTAGAACGTTTGGATTTGTTGGAAGAATACCGAGAAGCGGCGACTATACGGCTATCGGAGTATCAGCAAAAACTTACCCGGCAATATAACTGGGGCGTAAAGGTAAGGGAATTCAGTGCTGGGGACCTGGTGCTACGGAAAGCGGTAGGAAATATGCGGGATACGAATGCCAGGAAGCTGGTCTCAACCTGGGAAGGGCCCTACAGGGTTACTGCCATTGCAAGTGCAGGAGCGTACTATTTGGAGGACTTAGATGAGAGACCGCTTCCTCGACCGTGGAATGTTCATAATCTGAAAAAGTTCTATCATTGATCATTTGTATATGGGGGTGTGAATTCAATAAAATCTTAAATGTACATTTTCTTAGCTAATATGATGAAGATATTTATCCGTGTAGGTGCATCGCTACTTATGATTTTATTGTCGTTAACTCAAAAAGTTCCGGTAGATGCATGCGGGAAATCTTGCAATAAAATTATGCTAAGGATAGAAACCTATCCTCGGTTCAATTTTCATCACTGAGCAAGTGGAAATCTTGCAATAAAATCATCCTGAGGACAGAAACCTGTCCTTGATTCGATTTTCATCACCGAGCAGGTGGAAACCTTGCAATAAAATCATCCTGAGGATAGAAACCTGTCCTCGGTTTGATTTTCATCACCGAGCAAGTGGAAACCTTGCAATAAAATCATCCTAAGGACGAAAACCTATCCTCGGTTCGATTTTCATCATCGAGCAGCTGGAAACCTTGAGCTAAATCATTCTAAGGGCAGATAACTATCCTCGGTTCGATTTTCATCGCCGAACAAGCGGAAACTTGTTCTAAAAAATTATCGACATATATCAAATTTAATTATTACCGCCGAGGAGCCAATTCTTTCTAGATACAAGTGATCCCGTCCATGCTAGTCCAAGCCACCATGAATGGTCGACGATTACCTAACCTTTTGCAAATAAAGAAAGTAGTTTCAATCACTGTCCTATGGTGAACCGGAGTTAAACCACCCAGTCATTTGGAATCCGTGCAAATATATAAAATAGAAAAACGATCAAAAAACATGACAGGAATGATAACAGCAAACATTTGTAAACGTAGTTATAGCAAGCAAACAAAGGTTAAAACAATGTTTTGTCACCACAGCTTGGCGACAGCAGGAAAATTAAACCTAGAAAAATAATTGTTCCATCACCACAACCCGATGACGTAGGTGAACTGAGTAAAGAAGTTACTTAAGCTAAGGAAAAATAAAAAGCAGAAACTAAGTTCGAGAATCAAGCTAAAGGGTCTACGGATTGAAATTGGGCAACGTCCTTAGGAGGCTGCTGAGCTGCAGAAGGCAGTTGGAGCTGATCATTCCCACTAGGCTGATCATTGGCATGAGGGTTGCTGTTGTCTTCCAGGTGAACCGACTCCACGTGGGAGTCAATTGCCTCCACCAACTCCCTCATGCTAGTAGTCTCTTCCTCATCAATTACACTAAGGGTGTTCTGCACGCCATTTGGAAGATTCGGGAAAGGGATTTGACTGGGGTTCCTTAAGGGAGAATCCTTGGGGACCCCCATAGCTTGCAGGGCAGCCAACCACCTCTCCTCGAACTTGAGCTTTTGGGCTTGAAAGACGACCGTCTCTGCAGAATTCTCGGCATTAGCAAAACCCTCATTGTACCACTTGTTTTCATAAGCTTCCAAGGCTGCCTTCAAATCAGCCAACTCCTCTGCTAGAGTGGTGTTCAGACTCTAGGCCTCTGCCAGCTTGAGCTTGGTACCGCCCAGCTGCACCTCCAGTTCCACGGACTTGCTTTCGGCTAGAGCCCTAGCCTTCTTGGCTGCAGCAGCCTTTTTCTCCGTGGTCTCAAAAGCCTTCACTTTTTCTTTCGCTGTAGCCTTGACAACATCCTTAAGAGCTTTTTCCCTCTCAGTGTCTTTGGAAAGCCCCTTTAGCTTCCCATCGATGATATGAGTCAGTTGTGCAGCTTGATAAAGCAATAATGATGAGTATAAAAATGAAAAGAATATGTGTGTGTGAAACAAATAGAAAATCAGGGGATAAGAAATTACTGCTATGGTGTGCCATTGCAACCGCCTGCCTAATGACTCGTCTGTCCCGTCCTTAAAAGCGTGTATATCTTTGGGCAAAAGAGGCCGTGCACCAAACTCTGGGCAACACGACCCCCTTGGCCCTTATCCCATATTCTTACACTGGCAAATGTGGGAAAAGGTTTACCATTAAGCTGGAAGGTAGGTTGCCATTCTGCTGCGACCCAGGAGGTGGATGCCACGTTCATCCTAATTTGAACCGTTGACTCTCGAATGACGATACCCGCCGATGGTTGGGGAGGAGTTCTTGCGAGCACGTCACCCAAGCTAGCATGTGTCTGCTCAGCCGTACGTTGCCTCTTTTGGGAACAGCTTGAAGGAGGGGGAAGAGGTGGTGGATCTCTGCTTTGGGGTTCTTGCTGCTGCGCGGTTGACTGGGGACCGGGCATAAAACGGCTGGTTGTCATTACCCTTCTCATCACCATGTTGTGACCTTGATCAGATTCGGTTTCTGTGGAGTTGACAGATTCAACAAATGCTGCCTCGGCTACTTGAATGAGAGCTTCGGGTTCAATGGGATTCTCGGGTTCTACAGGGGCTTCAGGCTTAACAAGTATGTGTGCCTATTCTTGGCGGCGTAGGGACACACGTTCGGCCGACTCGTCCCGGAAGGGTGCAAGTTTGTCCGAGCAAGTATACCACGGACCAAGGTCACGAGCTTCGCCTACTGAAAATCTTGGGGGAAGGAAGTTCGTGTGCTGTACATCAATATAGGAAAGGAGGGGACTATCAACTAACAAAACTTGGCCAAATGCTTGCCAAGTGGAATACATAGGTTCAACGCTGAGGATTAAGTGGGATGCTCAGAGTTTTCCGTCCCAATGAACAAAAATTTCTGACTTAAGCACAAAATTTAGGTCTCGAACATGCACGGAAGCAACACTAAAAACTGGTTAGTAAATACTTGATCAAATCAAAAACTAATAAATTAGTGAAGTGAAGTCAATAAAGTATGCTCAGAACTAACCAACATTGCGCGATGAGAACGCGCAGGGGAGCTCCTTGGCAAACCAATTGCCGGTCACCCGTACAAACTTTCCAGCTGAATTCCTATTTGAGTCAGGTAGTCATGAAATGAGCCTTACCCTCATGTCTTTGGTTTTTAAGTAGTAATCTGAATCAATATTGCCGCACAAGCTATACATGAAGTTGATGTCATGGTAATTCAGTTGCAACTCGAACAACTGGTTCAACCTACTAATGCAACTGACCACTCGGTAAAAGTTAGGGGGGAGTTGGTTGGGACATAGGCCGTAAAATCTAAAGGTATCGAGGATGAGGGGGTCAATGGGAAACTAACCCCACCCTCGAGAATTGCTATCAAGGGAAAGAAAACTGTATTTACACCACGACGCCTTTGGATGTCGATATCCCCCTCATGACAGTAGGCGATATCAACATCCTTAGGGACGTTGTAGGCAACCCTAAAAGTAGCCAAGGAGGCTTTTGAGGAAAGGAGATGAGAATAGCCTATTCTCTAAACTAAGATTCCTAGAACTATGATTACGATAAAATAGAGAGAAATAGAACTAGTAAAAGGAAAGGAGAAGGAACTTACTGTGCACTCCAAGGAGGAAAAATGTTCTAGGCTGGGAGATGAACGCATGGAGAGAGTATGCTCGGCAGAGTGAAAGTTTGAAGAATGAGGAATGCAAAAGTGAAGGAGAGACTTAGAGATGACTATTTATAGGAGCCAGAAGGGAATTAAATGGCATTTAATAATTGAGAAGCGGGAAACCCTACAAATCCCCATCTTAACTACCACACGCGCGCTGCCTCGGTTCATAAACCGTCAGAGAATGATGACGGCTAAACCAACAATCAGATGCGGTGCACCTTTTGAGGGCGCATTAATGGGTTTCTCAACTATCCAATATTTACCCGTTGAGCTTCCCGAATAGTTATTTCCTCTTGGATTCCTTGATTCGTCCCCGAGAACCGAGCATGAATCAAGAAGGGGCTAATGTACGGCACTAGGATATCCAGGCCCATTTGGGCCTTGGGCTCCAACCTGACAGTATGGCCCATATCATCCCTTGGCCTGAGCCTCAGGCCCTCTCAAGTCCTATTAGGCAAACGATCTTCACCAGCACATACTGCACTACGTCACCTGGATCACGCCTAGTGAACCACTCCTCGAGCAAAGAGACAACTGCCCGGGGGTAATATCTCTCGACTGTCGGGTAGTGCCCAAGACGTACAGCTACCGAGCAATTCTACTGAGGTGGGAACCAGTTCCAAGGCCACTCGTGCCACACCCCACTCCCACTAAAACACCCACTTAGGGTTAAACAACATTGGACCTCCCTTACCACTAACCATGAAAGTAATCATAACTCCCCACTAATTATTGGGCTACAAATATGAGAAGCTTAGGAAGAAAGGGGGGTTTGAAAGGGTGGAAAAAGGAGCGGAGGGTAGAAAGAGTGAGAGTGTACCAGGCTAGTATTGTAATAATAGGAAGAGAGGGAATAAGAGGATCTAGAGGGGAAGGCAGCTCGATTGGGTCTCTGTGTAAGGAATTAGCCATAGTAGGAAATCCATAAGCCCATATCACAAATAGATTGTGAGCCCAAGTGAGGGTTAGCCCATTAGCCTCGCTTTTGGCATTCACAAAGGCAATTGAGATTTAATGGTGAAGTCATCAATAGGAGAAACATGAGCAATTTGTTTGGTGGGAAGATAATGTGTTTTTTTTTTTTTTTTTTTTGAGAAGAGGAAGATGATGAGTTGAGAGAGAGATATAGATAAGAAGTGGGCTTTATGGTGGAGATAAGGAGATGATAAATCAAAAAGAGAGAGAGAAAGAGAGAGGATTGATTGTTCAATTTAAGGCAATTGAGATTTAATGGTGAAGTCATTAATAGGAGAAACATTAGCAATTTTTTTGGTGGGAAGATGATGTGTTTTTTTTTTTTTTTTTTTTTTTGAGAAGAGGAAGATGATGAGTTGAGAGAGAGATATAGATAAGTAGTGGGTTTTATGGTGGAGATAGGAGTGGGATTTATTTTATATTTTTTAGTATTTTAAAATTGATAGAAATTATTTTAAAATTGTTGGACAAATAAAAAAAATATGATGGAAATGACATGGCTGCTGACATGGCTCAACATGAGCGTTGCAACATTAAATGCAACGCTTCAACTTTTGGTATTATATAAATTAAAACTATACTCTTTATTTTCTATATATGGAATCTAGACATAGTAACAGACAATATAAAACAAAACATTTCCAAACCAAAAAAGAAAAAAGAAGATCTTAATTGTTTCACATGTACTAAATCAATAAAATGCATTCCAATTTTTTAGACACAAACAATTTTAATGGTTAAAATGCAATTATGTATTAAAAGATTGTAAACATGAATATAAAGAAAAAAACTAAAATTTGAAATGTGGAAAAAAAAAATAGTATATTACAACATCGTAAAAAACAATCTAGCACAAACCATAGAATAAGGAGATGATAAGTCAAAGAGAGAGAGAGAGAGAGAGAGAGAGAGAGAGAGAGAGAGAGAGAGAGAGAGAGGATTGATTGTTGAATTTAAGGCAAGTGAGATTTAGCGGTGAAGTCATTAATAGGAGAAACATTAGTAATTTGTTTGGTGGGAAGATGATGTGTGTGTGTGTGTGTGTGTTTTTTTTTTTTTTTTTTGAGAAGAGGAAGATAATGAGTTGTGTAAAGTTGTGATTTACAAATTTGTATTATGTTGGCTTTTATTCCATGTCAAATCTGATTGTAATTTTATTCAATCTTTTGTACCCTGTATTTGTTGTGAGAATTTATTGTAAGGGTTGTGTGATAGTGAGAGAGAGTGTGAAGACTCAAGCTATTGAAGACTGAAGAGTTTTCGCGGGTATATTGCGGCTAAGCATCCCGTGAAAGGAAGCATATACCTTGCACATGACTGGAATGCAAAGAGTAAGGCCTTCCCGCGAGACATTCTGTTCTACTAGCCTGTCCAGTCTGATACACACTTTCTGTGCTTACACTATTTATACCCACATTACCCACAAATGAAATAGAGAGCTTCTGAGAGGAAACCCTACAAAAACACTTGAGAGTTAGAAATTGTTAATCCAACAATTCTCTACACCTTTGTTTGTGGAGTTTCCTCATCTCCTACCTCTCCATTTCCATACCATTGAGAGGTCAATAGCCCAAACACTTACCACACCTTTGAGAGTGTCCAGTGAGGTTTTGGTGCTGCTGGGAAACATTGGAAGAAGCCAAGGATGGCATATGCAACATAGAGCTTGTTGCGGGATCTGGAGAGCTAGACAAGACACGGTTCCGAGAAGCCTTGTTGGAGTAGGAGCTCGGAGGGCTTAGGTATAGAGGGTAGATTAGGCTTGGAGGGTCTCTTGCTTTCCCATGTATCCCAACTGATTGTCTAGTGGATCGATTACCGCTTGGAGGGCGGCGGAGAGGTTTTTCACCGAGTTCTTCGGTTTCCACTTCGATAATACGTCTCGGTGTTATTTGTGTTTGCATCTCTCTTCCCTACTCTTGTTCATTTCATTTTACTGTTGTGTTGCGTTAAATATGGATTAGAGTAGCTCTTGTGCTTATATGCTTGTGTTTACACTATTCTGTACTTAGTAACAAGTTAGTGTAAAATCAACCAAGCCGTAATTTGAATTGGGGGTCTAAATAAGCTCTTGTGTTTTCACACATTTCGAGCTTTCAATTGGTATCAGAGCGGGTACACTCAATGTGGTTTAAATACCTGAGTGTGATCCTAGACCCTCATGGCTTGCCATGGAAAGTGATATGGTAAAGGCCAACATGAAGCATAGTAAAGGTATTTGTGAAAATGACTCTATGAGCAATGTTGAAATTTGTTCTAGCAATGAATTTTTAGAGCTATTCAAGTCAAAGAAACATACTAGAATCTTTATACACATGCTGAAATTACTAGTTCATAAGAATCATGATATTCATACTAGCTTGTGTGAGTCAAATGCCTTAATCAACAAATATAAGAAAAAGAATAGACATTTGTGTGACAAACTAAATTTTCTTAAAAGAAAGATTCACTCATCGATGAATGAAGTAAAGAAAAATGAATCCTGCTTTGGTGGTCAAGAATGCCTATCTCATGCTTGTCTTTTTGTTCATACCGCATTGAAAGTATTTAATTCATGTTTGTGGTATCTTGATGGTGGTTGTTTAAGACATATGACTAGAGACAAATCTTTGATCAAGACTCTTAAAGAGAAGGAAGATGGCTTTGTGACATTTGGAGATGGTAGTCACTCACAAGTTCTTGGAAAGGGAACCGTGGATATTCCAGGACTACCTTTGTTAACTGATGTGCTATACATTAAGGGATTGAAAGTGAACTTGTTGAGTATCACTCAGATTTGTGATGAAGACTTCTTAGTCCAATTCTCAAAGAAATGATGTCTAATTCTAAATGAAGAAGGAGTTTAGGTTTTGAAGGGACTTAGGACCACTGACAATTGTTATGGGGTCATTCCCAAACCAAGCATAGCATGTCGAAGTGCTCGAGTGAATCTTTTAGAGTTGTGGCATCAAAGACTTGGACATGCTAATTATAAACAAGTGGCAAAAGTTTCAAAACTTGAAGCTGTGATTGGTTTACCAAAGTTTGGAAAAATTGAGAAGAACTTTTGTGGTCCATGTCAATTGGGAAAATAAACAAAGTCAAGCCATCCAAAAGTCAATGTGGTTGCTACTTCTCGCCCTTTGGAGTTATTACATGTGGATTTAATGGGTCCAACAAGGACAGAAAGCATGGGTGGAAAGCGCTATATTATGGTGGTTGTTGACGATTTCTCAAGATATTCTTGGGTGGAATTTCTTAGAGAGAAGTCAGAAGCATATGACAAGATGGAAAGGCTATGCAAAAGGCTGCAGAATGAGAAGGGAGTTCCCATACTTAAAATCAGAAGTGATCATAGGAAGGAATTTGAAAATGCAAAGTTTGAAGCATTCTGCAATGAACATGGCATCAAGAGGGAATTTTTAGCTCCAAAAACTCCACAACAGAATGGAGTGGTTGAAAGAAAGAAACGGGTGATTCAAGAAATGGTAGTAATGTTACTAAACAAAAACATTCCATAGAAGTTTTGGGTTGAGGCAGTGAATACTTCATGTCACATTGGAAATAGGATTTATTTTTAGGCAGGAACAAAGAAGACATCATACGAAATTTGGAAAGAAAAGAAGCCAAAGGTGAAATACTTTCGAGTACTTGGAAGCAAGTGTTACATTCTCAATGATAGGGAGAATCCTGGAAAATTTGATGCTAAGAGTGATGAAGGGATTTTCCTAGGGTACTCAACAAATAGTCGAGCATATAGAGTGTACAATAAGCACACTAAGACGGTGATGGAATCAATAAATGTTGTCATCGATGACAATATCTCTGAAAAGGATATTGATGGTGATGGTGATGAACCGAATCTTAAGAAAAATGAAGGTGATGACAACATGTCTCAAGGTGAGGATGCTGAGAAAGAATCACCGGACAAGGAGTTTACACCTCCTATATCAAGAAGGGAGACCAGATCAACTCAAGGACCGTCTAGTCCACTCACCCCTCCTGAAGTTCAACCTCCAATCTCTCGTGATAAGGAACCTTCCACCTCTAAAAGACCATCGTCAAGGGTAATTCTCAATCATCCCTCAAGTAATATCATTGGTGATTTAGATGATGGAATTCGGTTAAGAAAAGGACTGGTCTACAGTGCGAATCATGTGACATACAACTACTATCTTGCTCAATTTGAACCAAAGAAAGTGGAGGAAGCTTTGAAGGATGAGAATTGGGTAGATTCCATGCACCAAGAGTTGCATCAATTTGTTAGAAATGATGTATGGGAGTTGGTACCAAGGCCCAAGGATACACATGTAATTGGCACCAAGTGGATCTTCAAGAACAAAACTGATGAAGATGGTGAAATTGTCCGAAACAAGTATAGATTGATGGCTCAAGGATATACTCAAGTTGAAGGCATAGACTTTGATGAATCTTTTGCTCCAGTTGCAAGACTAGAGTCAATCCGTATTCTCCTTTCCATAGCATGCATTATGAACTTCAAGTTATATTAAATGGATGTAAAAAGTGCTTTCTTGAACGAGTTTTTACACGAAGAAGTGTTTGTTGAGCAACCAAAAGGGTTTCAAGATCCTCACTTTTCAGATCATGTGTTAAGACTGAAGAAGGCATTATAAGGGCTGAAACAAGCACCAAGAGCTTGGTATGATCGCCTCACCACATACCTTCTGGATCATGGTTTCAAGAGAGGTCAAGTTGATTGAACTTTGTTTGTCAAAAGAGATGAGAAATCTCTCCTTGTTGCACAAGTTTATGTGGATGACATTGTATTCAGAGCCACAATAGATCACCTAGCTCATGAATTTTCAGAAGAAATGAAAAGGGAGTTTGAGATGAGCATGGTGAGGGAGTTAAACTACTTCCTAGGGCTTCAAGTGAAACAACGGGAAGATGGGATATTTATTTCTCAAGAAAAATATGCTAAAAATCTGGTAAAACGATTCGGCCTAGACTCTAAGAAACATACTTCCACTCCCATGAGTTCTTCAACAAAACTGAGTCGTGATGTAGCAGGTGTAGAAGTGGATCAAACACTTTATCGAAGCATGATCGGTAGTCTTCTCTATCTCACTGCTAGTAGACCGGACATTGCTTTCAGTGTAGGAGTATGTGCTCATTTTCAGGCAGCACCCAAAGAGTCTCACTTGACAGCAGTCAAACGAATTATCCGCTACATAAATGGCACATCTGATTATGGAATTTGGTATTCAAGAGACTTGAATGAGTGCCTAGCTGGATATTATGATGCTGACTGGGCCGAATGCATTGATGATAGGAAAAGCACTTTAGGTGGTTGCTTCTATCTTGGAAATAATTTAGTGTCATGGATGAGCAAAAAGCAAAATTCAGTTTCTCTATCAACGGATGTAGTTGAGTACATTGCAGCGGCAAGTTGTTGTGCAAAATTATTATGGATGAAGAAGCTTCTACATGATTATGGAATCACTCAAGACACTATGTGTGTGTTCTGTGACAACACGAGTGCGATAAATTTGTCCAAAAATCCAGTCCAACACTTAAAATCAAAGCATATCGAGATCCGGTACCATTTCATTCGAGATTTGGTGGAGGAAAAGACTGTGTATTTGGAGTTCATCAACACCGACAACCAGAAGGCAGACATTTTTACCAAACCTCTTGATGGTCCAAGGTCTGAGTCCTTGTTTAAGACCATTGGTGTCGGTATCATTCCTTGAACTCTATCACTTCTGTGAACCTATTCTGCTCATGTTGCTCATCTAGTGCTTAGGTCTCACTTGCTTTGATATTAGCATTTTTTTTGGTCTATATTTTTTTCGATGATCTTACTTTTCTTGCTCTATTTTTTGAGTGTGTTCAAAATTCAAAAACCCATAAAAATTGAAAAATCTTCAAAAAGTTTGATCGCTTGTCTTTGTGTATATTACATGTGAGTTTGGCCTAGTACCTTCGTACTAATGGCGTAGTGCATTTACGAGCTTAGCTTGTTTCTATATGCACATATATCTGTGTGGAAGAAATCTTGAAAACTATGCGTGATTGTTGTAAATAGATCTTCAAGCTGGTCATGAATGATTGGTCAATTGTCTTGATGGTCTTGATACTTGCATAGACTTGTGCCTATATCTCTTCCCATGTTATTTTTTATGTTTTTGAAATTGAGCTCTCCAAATGTAAATCTTAAAGTGAAAAAGAGATATTGAGCTGCAAAAGCCTATCGTACATACTAATATTTGATTAGGAAAAAGGGAAAGCAACTTGTGTATTGATATTTATGGTGCTCAAAAAGCCAAAGGCTAATCCTCAATGTTGAAATATCAAAAATTTCAAGCACCGATCTCAAAAAAGAGATGTATTTATCCAAAAAGGATCAAATGTCATGATTAATGCAGAAGCCAAATGAAACGCTTCTAAGTTGTGTAATCAATTTGTGGGAGGTCATATATGTTCATTTCTATAATTGAGATTGATCAGTTGACTTAGTACTAGTTGTGTATAACTTGATTGAATTGATTATTGAAGCTTCACTCTGGTTTAAGGACTATTTCACACTTGATACTCACCCACAACACACAAGACTTTGATTCAATGAATGTTTATCTCATTTGTGTGATTGTACATGTTCAAATGTGATGTGTATGCTCAAGTACTTGATGATCAAACCCAAAAAGATTTTTTAGTGTTTTTTTTTTTTTTTTTGAAAGTGATTTTATACTTTCGTGCTTTTAGTTTTTGTTCAAAATGCATTTTTGTGTTTTTCATCAAAAACTGGTTCAAAGGCTATTTCGCGAGAAGCTCGTGACTTAGAGCTTCCTGCGAAATGCGCTTGAGGGAAATCAAAAGTCATATTTTTCATACAGAAAGTCTCGCTACTACCTCGTGAGTATTTCACGACTAACCTCTTCTCGCGAAATGGTTTTTAGGCAAAAACTGAATTTTTCTCAAAATCACATACAAACTTTCGTGACTGTATCGCGCCTAATTCGCGACTAAAAGCTTCTTGCGAAAGCATTTGTGATTCAGTGGCTCTTCTCGTGATTGTTTCGCGACTAAGTCACTACTGCCTAACCCGCGAAAAACGCGTGTTTTCAGTTTTTATGTAGCAGATGTGACACCTTTTCAAAACTCATACCTTCCCTTGCATTGCCTATCTCGAACCTGTCTCAACCCAAAATCAATTTTCTCTCAAACCCCATCAATTCCAAGCTTGTTTTCTACGATTTTAACTTTAAGGTATGTTTTCTAAAATAGTTTTCCTTTTTTTTTTCATAGATTATGCAGAAAATTAGTTAGGGTTCTCAAAATTGGGGATTTTTCGAAAATGGGTTGGGGTTCTTGATTTTAGTGAAATTTTTTCCAAAATCTTGATTGGGCTTAGTCCCATTTCATGTTTGTGTATCTGTGCTAGCCCCATGTGGCAATTTAAAATTGTATTGAGGCATGCTTCATCATGTTCATGCATTTTTCATAGTGTTTATAAACTGTTGCTTGTTAGGTGTTTAACAGAATGTCCAAGTGACATTCTTTGGTTGTATTGGAATCAAATGAGTTCCTTTACTTGAGTTTTCTTTGATTGAACTTGTTTCACATGTTCTGGATGTGTTTAACTCGCTTTGTTCTCAAATGCCATGCCTTGCACACACTGTGCACATTTTAGGCATCTCTAGGCACATCTCATGCATTAGCACATGCACACACATACATCAGCACCTGCACACATCTGCACACACTGTTATTCTCACTTCACTCATGCATTTTGAGTCTGTTTACATGGCTTATCATCTTTAACTTGTTGTTTTTGTTTGTGTGCTCTGTTTTACGTATGTTTTGGTTGTTGTCAAGTTTGTTTTAAACTAACTTGAATCAAATCAAGTTTTTGTTTTTTTTTTTTTTTTTTTTTTTTTTTTTTTTTTTTGTGTTGCACTTGTTTCGTTTCTGTTCTATGCTCATTTGTGCAAATGTCTCCATTTAAAAGCTTAGCTGTGAAAGGAGGCAACAAAAAAGGAAACGAGCATGTGATTGATGTTGATAATCTCTCTCCAAAGCCAAAGAGGACTTGATCATCAATAGGAATTTTTGATCAGAACTATTTCAGATCTTATGCTGCATCTCAAAACTTTGAGAAGTACTTTATGGAAGCTCCACTGTTGGTTGAAAGAGCTGTTGACCAGCTATCTCTACGTGACACCAATATTCCCATATGGTTTGCCACAAAGGATTGGAACTTTCTTCTATCAACTCTTAAGGATGCTTACGAGAACATGGTGAGAGAATTTTATGCCAATGCCACTGTTGATGGCGAGGAGATCAAATGTTGCGTTAGTGGAAAAAGTTTCTCAGTGTCACCGATTTACTTGGCGGAAATCCTACACATCAACCGGCCAATACTCCCCATACCGCCGATATATGATAAGCTGAATCTGGATGAAGAGATTCTTAGAGAAGCCTTAGGAAATAATTTGGAATTTTCCTTCAATGGGTAGTCAATAAGGGTGGCATCTCTTTCTCCTAAACTAAGACTACTTACAACAATCATGTGTAGCAACCTCTACCCTCTGTCAAGCACTAGGTTCATGAATCTCGGTCAAGCATTATTCTTGCATGACTTAATCTCTGATGTTGAGATTGATGTGTGTTCTCATATCTTCCACATTCTGGCAAAAATAGTTGACCGGACTACCTCAAGGAATTGCATTCCTTTGTCGCCTTATCTCTTGGATTTTGAAGCTCAAAGGTGTTTATCCCTCAGAAAATGAGCACCCCTATCCAAGGCCAAGTCCAATTTCTATTCACACTCTTCATGCAAGCATGAGTCACATGAAAAAGAATCCCAAGCAAGAAATTCCTGCTACTCAGGGAAGCTCAAGTTCTACATCACATGTTTCTGATGAACGGCTAGACAGCATCTTGGATACTCTCCAAGAGATTACTACCAAGATATCCGGACTAGCTACCATCATGTACTCCCAACAAAATCGTTTTGATACCAAGTTCACATCTCTTCAGACTCAACTGGACCAAATTCAAAGGAAGCTAGAGGAACATGAAGACTAGCTATCCCATGACAAAAAGGGGGAGAAGGTGTCATTGTTAGGGGGAGTGTAGTGATAGGGGGAGAAGAAGACGGTAACTAATGTTTGGTTTACTTGTGCTTATATTTAGCTTCTACAACTACTGGTTTATGTTTATACTTTTACTGCTTGTGTTTAAAACCTCAGCACATGTTGTTTTAGTTAATTTCAATGTTTATTCAGTGTGTTTTGTTTGTGACTATCTCAATGCCTTTGTAGCATTTTTTTCTTGTACTTCTAGATATGGCTAAAATGTCTTGAGTACTTCACACTTGTGCCCTTAGTAGGATTGTTCCTAGATGCATATACTTCATGTATGTTGCATTGGTTGTGTGATTGGACATGCAAGTAATCTTAAGTGATTGCTTTGTTGTACATGTCTGGATGAACATTTACCTGTTATATGTTCATTGGAGTCATTCTTTAATGACTGCCCTTATTTGATCAAGTGTTGGTTTACATGATATCTATTGTTTTCATACTTGATCGCTCTATGCTTGCTCTTGTTCATACCTTGTGTTCAACTTGTCATAAGCTTAATGAAAGTTTGTTTATGTGCGAGTGTTTCAGGTTACAGGTATAAATTGCAAGTGTTTCACAGTTTCTAGATTAGGTGTGAATGAGTTTTGCCTTTGTTCCCAAACTCACGTCTAAGTCTAGAGTCTGTTGTTAGGGGTTTTGTCACGGAATAGCCAAAGGGGGAGATTGTAAAGTTGTGATTTACAAATTTGTATTATGTTGGCTTTTATTCCGTGCCAAATCTGATTGTAATTTTATTCAATCTTTTGTACACTGTATTTGTTGTGGGAATTTATTGTAAGGGTTGTGTGATAGTGAGAGAGAGTGTGAAGACTCAAGCTATTGAATACTGAAGAGTTTTCGCGAGTATTTCACGACTAAGCATCCCGTGAAAGGAAGCATGTGCCTTGCACATGACTGGAATGCGAAGAGTCAGGCTAGATGGAGACAGCTGTGTCTCGTGAGTATCTCACGGGTAAGGCCTTCCCGCGAGACACCCGCGAGACATTTTGTTCTGCCAGCCTGTCCAGTCTGATACACACTTTCTGTGCCTACACTATTTATACCCATATTACCCACAAATGTAATAGAGAGCTTTTGAGAGGAAACCCTAGCAAAAACACTTGAGAGTTAGAAATTGTTAATCCAACAATTCTCCACACATTTGTTTGTGGAATTTCGTCATCTCCTACCTCTCCATTTCCATACCATTGAGAGGTCAATAGCCCAAACACTTACCACACCTTTGAGAGTGTCCAGTGAGGTTTTGGTACTGCTGGGAAACATTGGAAGAAGCCAAGGATGGCAGATGCAACATGGAGCTTGTTACGGGATCCGGAGAGCTAGACAAGACACGGTTCCAAGAAGCCTTGTTGGAGTAGGAGCTCGGAGGGCTTAGGTACAGAGGGTAGATTAGGCTTGGAGGGTCTCTTGCTTACCCATGTATCCCAACTGATTGTCTAGTGGATCGATTACCGCTTGGAGGGCGGCAGAGAGGTTTTTCGCCGAGTTTTTCGGTTTCCTCTTCGATAACACGTCTTGGTGTTATTTGTGTTTGCATCTCTCTTCCCTACTCTTGTTCATTTCATTTTACTATTGTGTTGCTTTAAATATGGATTAGAATTGTGATGTCCCAATTTGATTGATTGTGTGATGTGTGTGGGTGTGTGATGAGTCTCACATCAGGTATTTACTGGGTTGAACTGGGCTTTATTAACAACTACAATGAGCCTCAATTGTGACTAGTCCTTTTGAGGTATAACGCAGATGTGGCTAGCGCTTTTCCTTGGGTTGTTACAGAGTAGCTCTTGTGCTTATATGCTTGTGTTTACACTATTTCACACTTAGTAATAAGTTAGTGTAAAATCAACCAAGCCGTAATTTGAATTGAGGGTCTAAATAAGCTCTTGTGCTTTCACACATTTCGAGCTTTCAAGTTGAGAGAGAGATATAGATAAGAAGTGGGTTTTATGGTGGAGATAAGGAGATGATAAGTCAAAAGGAGAGAGAGAGAGAAAGAGAGAGGATTGATTGTTGAATTTAAGGCAATTGAGATTTAATGGTGAAATCATTAATAGGAGAAACATTAGAAATTTGTTTGGTGGGAAGATGATGAGTTGAGAGAGAGATATAGATAAGAAGTTAGCTTTGTGGTGGACATAGGGGTGGGATTTGTTATATATTTTTTAGTATTTTAAAATTGATAGAAATTATTTTTAAATTGTTGGACAAATACAAAAAAAATATGATGGAAATGACATGGCTGCTGACGTGGCTCAACATGAGCGTAACAACATTAAATGCTACGCTTCAGCTTTTAGTATTTTATAAATTAAAACTATACTCTTTATTTTCTATCTGTAGAATCTAGACATAGTAACAAACAATATAAAACAAAACATTACCAAACCAAAAAAGAAGAAAAAAGAGCTTAATTGTTTCACATGCACTAAATCAATAAAATGCATTCCAATTTTTTAGACACAAACAATTTTAATGGTTAAAATGCAATTATGTATAGAACAATTGTAAACATGAATATAAAGAAAAAGACTAAAAATTGAAAAGTGGGGAAAAAAAAAAATCTAGTACAAACCATAAAAATAAGGAGATGATATGTCAAAGAGGGAGAGAGAGGATTGATTGTTGAATTTAAGGTAATTGAGATTTAATGGTGAAGTCATTAATAGGAGAAATATTAGCAATTTGTTTGGGGGGAAGATGATGTGTTTTTTTTTTAGAAGAGGAAAATGATGAGTTGAGAGAGAGATATAGATAAGAAGTGGGCTTTATGGTGGAGATAAGGAGATGATAAGTCAAAAAGAGAGAGAGAGAGAGAGAGGATTGATTGTTGAATTGAAGGCAATTGAGATTTAATGGTGAAATCATTAATAGGAGAAACATTAGAAATTTGTTTGGTGGGAAGATGATGAGTTGAGAGAGAGATATAGATAAGAAGTTAGCTTTGTGGTGGACATAGGGGTGGGATTTGTTATATATTTTTTAGTATTTTAAAATTGATAGAAATTATTTTTAAATTGTTGGACAAATACAAAAAAAATATGATGGAAATGACATGGCTGCTGACGTGGCTCAACATGAGCGTAGCAACATTAAATGCTACGCTTCAGCTTTTAGTATTTTATAAATTAAAACTATACTCTTTATTTTCTATTTGTAGAATCTAGACATAGTAACAAACAATATAAAACAAAACATTACCAAACCAAAAAAGAAAAAAAAAAGAGCTTAATTGTTTCACATGCACTAAATCAATAAAATGCATTCCAATTTTTTAGACACAAACAATTTTAATGGTTAAAATGCAATTATGTATAGAACAATTGTAAACATGAATATAAAGAAAAAGACTAAAAATTGAAAAGTGGGAAAAACAAAAATCTAGTACAAACCATAAAAATGAGGAGATGATATGTCAAAGAGGGAGAGAGAGGATTGATTGTTGAATTTAAGGTAATTGAGATTTAATGGTGAAGTCATTAATAGGAGAAATATTAGCAATTTTTTTGGTGGGAAGATGATGTGGTTTTTTTTTTTTTGAGAAGAGGAAGATGATGAGTTGAGAGAGAGATATAGATAAGAAGTGGGCTTTATGGTGAAGATATGGGGGGGGGGGGTTTTTTTATATTTTTTAGTATTTTAAAATTGATAGAAATTATTTTAAAATTGTTGGACAAATACAAAAAAATATTATGGAAATGACATGGATGCTGACATGGCTCAACATGAGCGTAGCAACATTAAATATAGCGTTTCAGCTTTTAGTATTATATAGATATAGATAACATCATTTTCACATGAGCCAACTAGCAACACAAAATTTATTATCACCACTTATATATCATGTTATCTCAATAGCTGGAAAAAAAGAATTTGTATTTCTAGAGTTATAACATTATTGTATTAGAGTAAGGGCCTGTTTGGTAAGGGATTTCTAGTAACGTTATTGTTATTTTGTGGAAATTCGTGTGGGTAAAAAAGTATGTGAAAATGAGTATAATGTTGTTTAAACACTGAAACTGTTGTTTAAACTACAATACCAAACACCCCCTAAGCCTTCCGACCAAGTAATTCTCCTAGTTCCATGGAAAAACAGATGTACTTTTTTTTTTTATGATCAAACAAACGTAATTCTTCTAGATACTTTTATAGGTGTTTTACGAATTAAGATTGACACATAATATATAAAGGAAAATAACCTTTTGAGACCGGACTGACCAAGGTTAGCTAATTGGGTTTCGTGGTTAATGCATTTGCCCCCAAATACTATACACCCAAAAAAAAAAAAAAAAAAAAAAATTACAAATAATTTTAAAACCGTGAAGGTCACAAGCTGTTACTGATTATTAAAATAACATAAGTTATGTTAGTTGTGTGTCTACGAACTAGTAAAATTTTTCTAACTCAATTGTTATAAATTGTTTTTGTTAGGTAGCATTACTCTTTAAAAGTATTTGTAAAAAAAAAAAATGGACTGCTATAGACATTCAGCCTACGATTATAATGTGAAGTTGTTTTCTATATATATATATAATTTTTTTTTTTTTTTTACTTTAATTTTTCATTGGCATTGATAAGTGGAAGTTTTGCCCCTCAATTTTGTCATCGTGATTCATGAGTGACATCAACAGAAAGGTTTGCTTGTTCTATAAAACATGATATAGAATAAAATAATCTGGATGGAATTTTTACCCTTAACATGTCATGCAACAAGTTTTTATTTATTTATTACTTTTACTGATTACAAGTTTTGATATATTAAAAAAAAAGAGTAGAAGATATTAATTGACTCAATTGATAAATTTTTAGACAAATAAAGGACATGAGATATCCAATCAATATTAGAGAAAGGGGGAGTATTTTAAAGAAAGGGATATAATCATAGAACCACATGTTGTTGCATATGCCATACAATAGTGGACCTTCATGAAAACAAAAATGTAGCAAAAAAAAAAAAAAAAAAATCAAAGAAATTGTATGTGTATATATATATTGTGGGCTGTACTGTACTACTCCTAGCCCGTGACCGTCACTCGCACTCCATCCTAAGGAGGCTAGGTTTATATTCTTTTTGGGAGGAGAAATTATTAAGTCCACCAGAAGGATTATTGACGTGGTCTTCCCTGACCTTCCAACTAATAAAATGTTATTATTTATACAAATATGACATAACCTGGTAATTTTTTTATTTTTTGATCCTTGTGCTGATTAGAAAACTCACTCACACGTTTGCATAAATGGCATCGTCTCATTGGTTGGGAGAACCACATCAACAATTCTTCTGGTGGACCTAATAATTTTTTATTTGGGAGAGGCAGATGGGTTGGACTTCTTGGAGTTTCTTTCTTCTCAATCAATCTAGATTATTGAAGAAAAAAGCTAGTGGACACTGTTTCATTGCTAACTGTATGGGCCCAGGGCCCTTACTAATTTTGTATGGGATTTTTGGGCCCAATTTGTACATTTAACAGGGGTGAAAATAGTAAAACAACGATGATTTTTTACATGATTTTCACACATGAATTCTTCTTTTGAGAGAGAGAGAGAAAGTGTTTAATTGGAGAAGTTTATAGTTAATTTTAGTGTTGGTTTGACAAAAAAATTTGTAGCTTTTAATAAAAGTTACCAAAACTATGCGAGTTCTAAACGGACACTTTAACATGCGGATCATCAAAACACAAGGGTATTATAATTCTGTAGAATCCACCAATTATTAGAAAGATATTATAGGTGTTGAATTATTAAATAATTGTTAGTACTGTTAGGAAAAAGATTGTCCCACTTTTATTTACAAGAGGGTACCCTCTTATCACATGTGACATTTGTACATGTGGTGCTCACGTATGCTATGAGAGAGAGATCTCAAAAAATATCATTTTCATTGTAACGGACATTTCACGTGGAGTGGAACCCATGGCCTATGACACAGAGGACAAAATTGATAGCCTCTCATAGTAATAGAAATGGTCATAGGATCACAAATTATTTTACAATTTTATTTTATAACGTGCTAAGTTGTGAGTAGTTTCTTACCCCTTACGCATAAATTTACCATTTTTTTACTATTTATACTCTACCATGACACAAATAAATTGTATAATAGTCTATGGTACTCAATGATAGAGAACAAAAGTTGGTCAATGAGGTGTAGTTGAGGTCCCACAATAATTTTCCTCTTCAATGTCTAGAAGTTGAGGAAATGACCATGACTAATGACTAATGGCATTGGCAACTTCCCAATTCCGAAACCTAACGGGCAAGGAGACTTGAAAAAACAAAGGGACAAAATGGCCTTATGCCCTTTTAACCCAAATTATATAGTTTTATGTCTCCCTTTCCAAACTAATTAGGGAAATGCCCATCTTTTGTAACTCGATTTTCTCAAAATTGAGTTAAAAAAAAAAAAAAATTCTAGAGCCCTATAGTGATGTTTTTAAGGACCTATAGTGATGTTTTAAGGACCTTTAATGACGTTTTGTAACTCGTTCTTCATGAAATCGAGTTCAGGCGCAACTTATGTTGCTGAAGCACTTCGAATACCCCCTGGAGATCCTCTATATGCCGCGTCTCTTGTTTACTTTTTACCACCATGTCGTCAATGTATACCTTAACCGTATGCCCAATCTTGTCCCAAAACATTCTAGTCATCATTCGTTGATATGTTGTCTCGGCATTCTTTAACCCGAAGGGCATCACGGTGTAATAGTAGTTTGCATCAGGGGAGATGAACGCCATCTTCTCTTGATCCTTGGTAGCTAGGGCAATATGATGATAACCCTGAAAGGCGTCCAGGAAACTCATCCTCAGGTGCCCATAGGTGGCATCGACCAATTGATCTATCTTTGGCATAGGGAATGGGTCTTTTGGGCATGCTCGGTTCAAATCCATGAAATCTACAGAAACTCTCCATTTGCCATTCTTCTTTCTGACCACCACGGTATTCGCCAGCCGCTCCAGGAAGAAGATTTCCCTTATTACCTCGGCCTCTTTTAACCTCCCGACCTCCTGTCTCACTGCCTCAACGCGTTCCTTAGTTGACCTTCTCGGCTTCTGCTTCTTTGGGGGAAATGACGGGTCTACGTTCTGTATAAGAAATAACAATGTTTCTACCTTACCCCCATCCCTCATGCTTGCCCCTATCTGAAAATACTAGTCAATATCCGGTAGTATCTTTACTTTAATTAATTCCTCGGCACAACTACCCCTCATTCCTTCTCGGGGCTCCTGTAATTGCTATAAAGGGACCTCCTCAGTGGTTTCTTTCTGTTTATCCTGTTCGTTTTCCAATCGACCACTACCACTAAACATTGTTTGGCTGCTTGCTGACTTTCCCTTACTATAGCAATGCCCTGCTTGGTGCGAAACTTAACCTTCACATGCAGGGTGGAGGGGACTGCTCCCATTGCTTGGATCCATGGCCTTCCCAGAATGGCTGTATAAGGAGAAAACAAAGTGACAACTATAAAAGCCACTGTCACTTCCTTTCCTTCCATATTCACGGGAAGTGATATTTGCCCCTCAGGAATTGCCACCTGGCCATCAAACCCGACCAGGGGCGTATCATATTTTGAGAGGTCTCCCTTCTTCAGTCTAAGCCCTCTAAATAGATCCGGATACATCACATCGGCCCCACTTCCCTGATCTACCATTACCCTTTTTACCATGAAACCGTTTATTCGGGCCATCACCACCAATGCATCATCGTCCGACTGAATTATTCCTTCTAAATCATCGTCATTAAAAGCGATTGGCTCCCAACCAATCTTCATCTTCTTCTTGGGGGGTTGCTTGCCCGAGCAATTTCCCACGGGCGCTACGATCAACACTCCTCTCCTCCCAACCACCGCGGTACTCCTCGGGGCAGCGTGGATGACTTCAATCACTCCCAACGGAGGCGGGAGAGGGTTCCTTCTTTGCTGAGCACCTTGCTTGGTACCCTTGTTCCCTGACTTCACCATAAACTCCTTTAGATATCCCGCCTTCACTAATTGCCCTAAATGGTCTTTTAACACCCAGCACTGCTTGGTGGTGTGCCCCTTATCTCTGTGATAAGCGCAGTACAAATTCTGCTTTCTCCGAGATGGGTCGCCCCCTATCTTGTTCGACTATCTGAAGTACGGTTCGTTCTTGATCTAGTCTATGATCTTGTACACTGGCTCCTTAAACATCATGTTCACCTCCCCCAATTGCAACTCTGGCTCTTGTATCCTTAAATCCTTTTAGGGCCTTGGTTGGAAACTGCTTTACTGAGGACGATTCACTAACGGGGCCTTGCCCTTGTTCTACAGCTGATCATCCTCTAGGCATTTGTACTCTTCAATACGCCTCATAAGATGCCTCATATCCTCGAAAGGCTTCCTCGTCAACGACTCCCATAGTTCGGAGTCCTCGGGCAGCCCCATTCTAAAGGTACTCGTTGCAATCTTCTCGTTGCCCTCATCGATCTCGTTATAAAGCTCCCAATATTGACTAGCATAACTGCGAAGTGTTTCCCCAACCCTTATCTTCATAGATAATAATGCAACCACTGGCTGCGATACCCGACTACAAGTTACAAACCGGACGCCGAATTCTTGGATCAACTTGGCAAAACTGTGAATGGAACCTTTTCGTAACCCATTAAACCATCTCAAAGCGATGGGCCTAAGGCTTGAGAGAGATACCTTACACATCAGCGCATCATTGTGAGTATGCAGAGACATCATCTGGATATAATGGCTAACTTATTCTACCGGGTCCGTTTTCCCATCGTATGAATTGAATGGTGGGCGCGTAAATCTGCTCGGCATTGAGGCCTATTCAATGTCGTCTGAGAATGACAACCGAGCAGCTCTGCGTAAGGCGCGACTCATAGCATCCATGGCGGCATTATGAGGCCGTCGCGCTCTTTTAGGGAATCTGAACCTCGGTCTACTTACTTCGAATGTGAACGGTCCCGACGTTGACGGGACTCCTGTGAATGTGAATGATCCCAATGTTGACGGGACTCCGATGAATGTGAACGGTCCTGGCGTCGACGGGATTCCTGTGAATGTGAACGGTGCCGACGTCGACGGGAACCAGACTGATTGGACCCTGCCTCATAGCGATTTCCCCCACTATGAGATCTCCTTTCTCGGTCGTTTCGGTTCCTTCTCTGGTGCCTACCCCTTACTTCTAACTCCAAATCTCTCACCAATTTATGTAATCGCTCAAGTTCTTCGTCTCTCTTGTCAAATTGCCCGTGCCCTGAAGCACCCGACATTGTCCGATGGGTTTGATATGACCCCTCCCCAAGGACGGACCGCTCTTCCTCCTTATGCTCTCTATCTTCGCGCCTCTTCTGCCTCCTTTCCCGCCACGTAGATCCTCGCAAAGACCTCCCAAAACCAGTTTCAGCATAACTCCCTGGTTGACCCTCAGACATTCTCCTATGCATGTTTTGATGGAACCATGGCTATGTAGGAGATTCCCACAGATGGCACCAATTGTGAGCGCCAAAAACGAGATTCACTCTTGGGCTCACAATCTATTTGTAACGTGGGCTTTGAGTTTCCTACTTTGGGTAGTTCCTAACACAGAAACTCTACAAAGCAACCTCTCCTTATGAATTCCTCTACTCTTTTGATGCTCACTCACTTTCTCTACTCTTAATTCCTTAAGGAGCCTTTCAACAACCATTTCCCTCTTTACCTTCTCATATTTATAGTCTAATAATTAGTGGGGAGTTATGATTACTCTTGTGGTTAGTGGTAGAGGAGGTCCAATGTTATTATTACTAAGTGGATGTTTAGGTGGGAGTGGGATGTGGTATAAGTGGCCTTGGAACTAGTTCCCACCTCAGTAGAGTTGCTCGGCAGAGATACGCCCTAAGGCACTGTCGGGCAGCCAAGAGATGGTACCCCCGGGCAATTGTCTCTTTGTTCGGGAAGTGGTTCATCGAGCGTGATCTAGGTGACGTAGCATGGTATGTACTGGCGAAGATCGTTTGCCCAATGGGCTTTAATGTGGCCTGAGGTCTGGGCCTAGGGGCGGTATGGCCCATACTATCGGGTTGGAGCTCGAGGCCCAAATGGGCCTGGATATCCCAGTGCCATACAAAAGGCTTTTGACCCTGTCACTACAAAATCATAATGCAAAAATAGTGTCAACATTATTTTTTAATCTTAAAAAAAATATATCAACATTTTTTTCCATGTAGGCTTAAAAAAAGAAAAAAACATTATGGGTAATATTATTTAAATGAACTCGGTACAATGTTTTGACAATCAAACAATTCAGCTTCGTTTGAGTTTGATGGGAACGAGTAAATTATGTTCAAAACCCCACATTGCGAATGCATTTAGGATTTAGCTATCTATTTGATTATCGGATAATAAGTATACCAGTAACATTAAATAAAAGAAAGGCTGATATTCTTTTGCAACACTTCTCTAATTAATGACCGTTTTAATCCATTGGTCATAATCCAAAAATAAATAAAATCCATTAGTCAAAATCACAATCTTATTTAAATTAAATTTGTGGGGCCTGGCCCAAAAATAATGGGCTAGTCTAAATTCAGGCCCATCCGAGGAGCGTCCTTTCCGAGGAGAAGCCACAGAAAGCATTATTCAAGCCTAACTACGATAAAAGAAACCTGTCCGAGGAGTAACTCCTCCTCGGACAATACGAAGTCGGATCAAAGACCATGCCCCTACCATTGCAGTTCATTCTCCCAATATATAAAAAGAATAAAACCCAAAATATCCCATGGAAAGCTGCCACCACCACATTAAATGTGCCACAACCACCCCTTTTGGCCGCATTAATGAGGAAAAGACCCCTGAACAGTACTACCTTGGCCACTGCAACTCACAAGGAAGTGATAGGGGTGTCTGATGGGACAGGTGCTTAAGTGGAGGCTTAGATGATCAACAAGTGTATGGTTCAGATAAGAAAGAGAGAGCTATATATTGTAGTAAAGTCCCTCAAACAAAAGGGGGGAAAAAGAGAGAGAAAAATGTATTCTAACTGAAGAAATAGAATCTGCTGTTAAATATCCATCCTTGTATTCTTGTTCCGGCAACAACATTGTCCATGTATCAGACCGAGCATGCTCACTGAGGCTAAGTTCTTTGACCCACCCTCTACAAAGTATTTGTTGTGGGTTGCGTCTTGGGCCAAGGCCTGATAGAAAGGATTTGGGCCAGGAAAATTGTGCAATCACAATTGGCGCCGTCTGTGGGAAGAACTAAGGCATCAGCTAGCACAACGGTCGAGCATGGCAGAACTAGGTCCACACCAGGAGGATCCTCACCAGGCTGACTCCCAACCGACACAACCCGCCAAGTCCCAGAGGCAAAATAACCTAACCAACCCAGGTGGCAGGGGGAATCGTGAGGGAAGTGTGCATACTATTCGGACGAGCCAGAGTCACACTCAGATAGGTAGTCACGTGTCCCAGAGGCGAAATAGTCATCAGGCCATGCAGCGAGAGATAGATGATCTAAAAAGGAAGTTGCGACGTGCACAACGAAAGCGATCTCCCTCTGACTCAGGCGAGTCTTCTAATGCGGAGGATGCGAGCTACCGACGGAGGTCAAGGACCCCCCCAAGTGAAACCTTCTCTTACGAAAGGGAACCACGCCCTGTACGGAAGCAAGAGAGCTCGTCTAGCAAGAGTTCAGGGAACGATGCTATGAAGAGGGCGCTGGACCAGGTTTCAAGGTCACCCTTCACGCGTAGAATCGAAGGGGCTAAGCTGCCTAGACGCTTCAAGCAACCGGTGTTCGCCATCTATAACGGCCGAGTAGACCCGGTAGAGCATGTGAGCCAGTTCAACCAAAAAATGGCGATCTACTCATAAAATGAAGCCCTAATGTGCAAAATCTTCCCATCCAGTTTGGGATCGATGGCGATGAGGTGGTTCGATAGCCTGAAGACAAATTCCATAAGTTCCTACAAGCAGCTCACTCAGGCTTTCTGCTCCCGCTTTGTCACGAACACCAGAGTTCCACGACCCCTCAGTTCGCTGTTGTCCTTATCCATGCACGAAGGAGAAACCTTGAAGGCCTACTCGGATAGATATTGGGAGGTGTATAACGACTTAGATGACAACCATGACGATGTCGCTATCAGCACATTCAAAAGCGATCTCCCCATCGAGCATGGCCTGAGGAAATCCCTCACTGGTAAACCAGTTGCCGACGTTCATCAGTTGATGGATAGAATCGACAAATATAAAAGGGTAGAGGAAGATCAGCTGCAAGGAAGGGGAAAGGAAAAGGTCATCCCCCCCAAAGCAAATGATTTTAGGTCGGAACGGTATAACCCTAGCCAGCCAAAGAGAGATTTTTCGTGACAGGCTGGACAGAGCAACCCACAGACAGTGAATGCCGTATTCAGGGAGCCAGTACAACAGGTGCTGGAGAAAGTAAGGAATGAGCCCTATTTCAGATGGCAGGGAAAGATGGCTGGAGACCCTTCCAAACGTAACCAGAACCTGTACTACCACTATCATCAGGACCATGGGCATACTACTGAGGACTGCAGGAATCTCTGGAATCACCTAGATCAGTTGGTTCGAGAAGGAAAGTTACGTCACCTGCTGCACCCATCGAGCGGCCATCCCGGCCAAGCAACACAAGAGCCTCGAAAGGACGTGTCCTTAAGACCCCCCACCGGGACAATACATGTCATCCTTGCCGCACCAGGACAGACTGGGCCACCCTTCCCCAGGGTACTGGCTGTTGGTCAGCTCCCCTCCGAGGACGGGCGAAGGGAACCCAAAAGGTCTAAAAAGGGAAGCTCTTTGATACTGGGATTCTCAGACGAGGATAAGAAGGGAACTATTCAACCTCACGACGATGCCTTGGTGGTTACGTTAAGAATTGGGGGCTTCGATGTAAAAAGGGTGTTGGTGGATTCGGGGAGTGCGGTAGAAATAATGTACCCTGACCTATACAAGGGGCTGAACTTGAAGCCGGAAGATTTAGCAGCTTATGATTCCCCCCTTCTCAGTTTTGAAGGAAAAATTGTTACGCCAAAAGGGCAGATCCGACTACCCATACAGACAGGGTCGGAGGTGGTAGAGGTGAATTTTATCGTCGTCGACGCTTACTCACCCTACACCGCAATAGTCGCCAGGCCATGGATCCACGCCCTGGAAGCCGTAACCTCCACACTTCACCAAAAAGTGAAATACCCATCCAGAGGACAAGTAGAAGAGATCCGAGGAGATCAGGCCGTGGCCAGGAAGTGTATGGTGGCCGCCATTTTACATCGGCCCCTAGTCGAGTCCTCGGTCCCAGAGAGCTTATAGCAACTAGCCCCCTCGGCAAGGCAAGGCGATGTGCTGGCCAAGGAGATAAGGTGTGAAAGTTTAGATAAGATCGCTGTCAACGACGACCCGGAGAAGTTCTTTCAGGTCGGCTCTGAATTGCCTTCTCAAGAAAAGGAGGAATTGGTCAGATTTCTCAGAGAAAATGTCGACGTATTCGCATGGGACGCCTACGACGCCCCGGGAGTTGATCCTAGCCTCATTTGCCACCACCTGAACGTCAACCCCTCTTCCACTCCGAAGAAGCAACCACCCCAACGCCCTTCAAAGGAACATGCTAGTGCCGTAAGAGATGAAGTGGCAAAATTGAAAAGATCAGGGGCTATCAAAGAGGTCTTTTATCCCGAATGGTTGGCGAACACGGTGGTGGTAAGGAAGAAGACAGGGAAGTGGAGGGTCTGCGTGGACTTCACGGACCTGAACAAGGCGTGCCCGAAGGACCCATTCCCCCTACCCCGAATCGACCGATTGGTGGATGCAACCGTGGGACACCCTCGAATGAGCTTCCTGGACGCCTTCCAGGGCTATCATCAGATACCCTTTGCGCTAGCTCCCCATGCTGTGAGCCTGGTACTGATACGGGATGATAATAGGGTGCAGCGACCGGTGTACTATGTGAGCAAATCACTACATGAGGCCGAAGTGCGATACCTACCTCTAGAAAAGGCAATCCTGGCGATAGTACATGCCACCCGGAAGCTCCCCCATTACTTTCAGGCGCATACGCTCATCGTTCTAACTCAGCTTCCCCTTCGAGCAGTGCTTCGAAGCGCTGACTACACAGGAAGGATCGCCATGTGGAGTGCGCTTTTGGGGGTCTTTGATATTAAATATATGCCCAGATCCTCCATCAAAGGACAGGTCCTCGCAGACTTGGTAGCGGAGTTTGCTGAACCCTCTATAGAAACAATAACCGAGAAGAAAGACATGGATGGAAAATCGGTTGGTGTGATTTCAGCAGGGGGGACCATGCATTGGAAGGTCTACGTGGACGGCGCGGCCAACCAGAGAAGATCAGGAGTTGGGATAGTTTTAATATCACCGGACGGTGCTGCCATTGAAAAATCATTGAGGCTCGGATTCTCGGCTACAAACAATGAAGCCGAATACGAAGCCTTACTTCAAGGGATGACGATGGTTCAAAGATTGGGCGGAAGAATAATAGAAGCATTCTCGGACTCCAGATTGGTGGTCGGACAAGTGATGGGTGAGCTGGAAGCTCGAGATACTAGGATGCAAGAGTATCTGGGACAAGTCAAACGGTTACAAACGAGTTTTGAATCCTTCAATCTGACGCACATTTCCAGGAGTGTAAACACCCATGCAGACTCCCTGGTCACTCTCGCTACGTCCTCGGCGCATAATCTGCCGCGAATGATCCTTGTTGAAGATCTAGCCCAGGCAAGTCCCATCAGCAGAAGCCTGGCCAGAGTCCATCAGATCAGAAAAAGTCACAGCTGGATGGACCCCATAAAGAACTTCCTCCAAAACGACATCTTGCCAGAGGAAAAACTGGAAGCCGAGAAGATACGCAGGAATGCCCCTCGGTTCTGGCTATCAGAGGACCACAAACTATATCGGCGCTCTTACTCTGGACCGTACCTACTCTGCATACATCCGGAAGAGTCCGAGTCTCTACTTGAGGAGTTACACGAGGGAATTTGTGGAAGCCACACCGGAGGAAGGTCGTTGGCACACAGGGCACTCACCCAAGGGTACTGGTGGCCGAACATGCAGAGGGAGGCCCAAGAATACGCTAAGAAGTGCGACCAGTGCCAAAGGTTTGCCCCGAATATCCACCAACTCGGAGGGGTTCTCAACCCCCTCTCTATCCCATGGTCATTCGTACAATGGGGCCTTGATATAGTCGGACCTTTCCCCAAAGCTGCGGGGAACAAGCGATACATAATAGTCGGAACTGATTACTTCACTAAATGGGTGGAGGCTGAACCCTTGGCTAACATTAGGGATGTGGACGCCCAAAAATTCATCTGGAAGAACATCATCACCTGCTTCGGGACTCCACGTACAATCATTTCCGACAATGGTCTGCAGTTCGACAGTAAGAACTTTAGGGATTATTGCCGCGAGTTTGGAATCATTAACCGATATTCCACCCCCGCCTACCCTCAAGGAAATGGACAAGTCGAAGCCGTGAACAAGGTCATAGTGAATGGACTGAAGAAAAGACTAGATGAAGCAAAGGGGAGATGGGTAGAAGAACTCCCGCACGTCTTATGGACCTATCGGACAACGCCGCGACGGTCGACCGGTGAGACCCCCTTTTCGATGACTTACGTGGCTGAGGCCGTGCTCCCAATCGAGAACAACTTTCCTACACTAAGGTCTAGATCGTTTACCCCAAACGGTAATGATGAGTTATTGGGAAGGAGTCTGGACCTAGCCGAGGAAAGAAGGAAAAAAGCAGTGATTCATATGGCCTATTATCACCGGAAGCTGAGACAAGGGTATGATGCTAACGTCAAACTGCGGCCTCTAAGTCCAGGTGATCTCGTGATGAGGAAGATTCTTGGCAGCGCAAAGAACCCTTCTTGGGGCAAGTTGGGGCCCAATTGGGAGGGACCATACCGTGTCACATCCATGGCCGGAATAGGCGCCTACTACCTAGAAGATTTGGATGAAAAAACTGTACCTCGACCGTGGAATGTAAATAACTTCAGAAGATATTGTTATTAATGAAAATGGCTTAGCCCACGTTTTGTTTCATGACTATCCACTGCCTGCTGGTCTACTGACGACCATTCATAGTTTTAAACAGAACCTAAGTCCTGCATGGCCCCTCGGACCACAGACTTAGGGGAAATTATTACTCGTGATAATTATTCATAGTTTTAAACAGAACCTAAGTCCTGCATGGCTCCTCGGACCACAGACTTAGGGGAAATTATTACTCATGACAATTATTCATAGTTTTAAACAGAACCTAAGTCCTGCATGGCTCCTCGGACCACAGACTTAGGGGAAATTATTACTTATGGCGACTATTCATAGTTTTAAATAGAACCTAAGTCCTGCATGGCTCCTCGGACCACAGACTTAGGGGAAATTATTACTCGTGACAATTATTCGTAGTTTTAAACAGAACCTAAGTCCTGCATGGCTCCTCGGACCACAGACTTAGGGGAAATTATTACTCATGATAATTTATACAAGTTTTAAACAGAACCTAAGTCCTGCATGGCTCCTCGGACCACAGACTTAGGGGAAATTATTACTCGTGATAATTTATACAAGTTTTAAACAGAACCTAAGTCCTGCATGGCTCCTCGGACCACAGACTTAGGGGAAATTATTACTCATGATAATTTATACAAGTTTTAAACAAAACCTAAGTCCTGCATGGCTCCTCGGACCACAGACTTAGGGGAAATTATTACTCGTGACAATTATTCGTAGTTTTAAACAGAACCTAAGTCCTGCATGGCTCCTCGGACCACAGACTTAGGGGAAATTATTACTCATGATAATTTATACAAGTTTTAAACAGAACCTAAGTCCTGCATGGCTCCTCGGACCACAGACTTAGGGGAAATTATTACTCGTGATAATTTATACAAGTTTTAAACAGAACCTAAGTCCTGCATGGCTCCTCGGACCACAGACTTAGGGGAAATTATTACTCATGATAATTTATACAGGTTTTAAACAGAACCTAAGTCCTGCATGGCTCCTCGGACCACAGACTTAGGGGAAATTATTACTTATGATAGATTGGGAGATTATTGCACAAGGGAAATCATTTTAGGGCATGCGCGCAACCTAGCACCATTGCAACCCTCATTCAAATGCGCAGCCCAAAAACCCTTTTTATTTTGACCGTTTACCTTTATCTACGTCGTTGCAAATGTTTATAAAAAAAAAAAAAAGCGGTACTGGCATGCATCCATAGAAAGCAAAACAAATATTTTATATTAATATTCCGAGGACATTAGAAAGAGAGGTCCTTACAAAGGAACGGAAAAATAGGACGACTCTCATTCAAAAAAAAAAAAGGAGAATACGAAAATTGAAAGCCTAAAAGCTAAACCTCAGCAGGAGGATCTTCTTTTTGCTCGGGCTGAGGAGGAGGAACCTCGATGGTAGGATCCATGGCGGGATCCTTCGCCTTATCAGGCACAGGGATGGCATCAGGCACTGCCAGATCCTGCTCTGAAGCCACTTGGACATCGTCAGGATTCTCTCGAATCTCCTCAGGATAGAAGATGCTCTCGGGCAGTCTTAACACCGAATCTGTAGGAACTCCTGCAGCATCAAGGGCATGAGCCCATGAGATGCTGCAGTAGTCCCTGCACACCTCGGGAATCTCCTCGGATAACCTGGCCTCCGTTTCTTGGGCCCCGAGCTGGCGAGCAGCATTCTTCTCAGCCTTTGTGGCCTCTCGGATCAGCTGGGCCTCCTCTTTGACCCGCCGCAGCTCATCCTCGACTTTTTGCAAAGCAGTCTTGAGATCCAGCACTGCCTGCCTCTCGGTGACGAGGTTGATCTGGGTCGAGTATAGCTCTTTGCGCTGGTCCTCCGCCTGGGTCTCGGCACTTTTCAAATCAGCCTCTGCACTTTTGCGCCGTTGCTCTGACTCTTTGAACTTCTCCGAGAGTTCAAGGTGATCGTGCTTGAGGGACCCCAAGGCTTTCTCCATCTCCGTCCGAGTCTGGGTCTCAGCCTCAGCCCGGCTACGGTTACCACAGCAAAATTCCTCAGCCACAAATACCTGCTGAGTAATCTACGAACGAAACAAGATTGTTTTAAAAATCTAACAAGGTCAAATAAATTAACAAAACAGTAAAAGGATTACTTACCATCGCGAGATCCCTTTTGAGGGATAGGAAGATCTCAGGCTAAGAAAACCGCCTATAGGCCTCCATGTCCCGAGGAAGAAGTAGGGGTTGCTCTAAGGCATCAGCCACGTACCCTGCCCAGCCTCGGTTATACTCTCGGACCGAAGCATTGTAGGGGATGGCAACCCCATCCAGCTCCAACTTGGGGTTCCATGCACGCGGGGTGGCACGCACTTCAGCAAGGTTCTCCTCATCTCGGCTCTCCGAGGAGTTACCCCTTCTGCTCCTTGGCGCCCGAGTGGTTTTTTGCTGCTTAGTCGGCTGGGCAACCACCTCACCCTCCTCAGGAGTGTCAACCGGCCTTTTCTTCTTCAGGTCTGGATTAACCTTAAGGCCAGGGTCCGAGGAGTCCTGAGGGACCATAGGAGGAAGGGTTTTGACCTGTGACGGGGCTGGTCCCTTTGATGACTGACCTTTCCCTCGGGAGGCCATCAACTCCCTTAGAGTTTTTCCTTTTCCTACCATGGGCTCTACCTCTTCGTCCGAGGGATCGTCCGAGCAGATGACGATTGAAGGAACACCAACTGCGAAATGTTGGTCCTGCTCTCCTTCAGGATCAGAAAGCTCCACCAAGGGAGTTTGCTGAACTTCCTCCTCAAAATAAAACTCGTCTATCTCTTCCTCAAGGGAAAGACGAGATGATTCAGCTTCCTCTTCAACCGGAACAGCAACACCAGGCTCGTTTGGCGGAGGTAGCTGCTCTGCTAAGTAGGGATCTCTAACGCCGGGTAGCACGACTGGTGGCAGATCGCGTTGAGCTAGGAACCCATCCTTGGACACATCAATCCTAGCCAGCCTCGGACTGCCAGCCCTTATGGCGTGACCGATAGCCTAGAAAGAGCTGCTCAGAGGTTGATAGCCCAGAACCAGGTGGGCCGCACGCAACTGTCTGTCCTCAGTAACGTAAATCTCCGATCTAAGAAGGTAGTTCAACGCTGGCACGTTCACGAAGTTTATCCGAGGAGCGACGTGAACTTTATCTGCAAACAACCAAGAAAAGTGGGATTAGTTCATGAAATTTCCCAATTACAAAGAAAGCGAGAAAAATAACCCCCTAATACTAAATCCTTTCCCAAAAAGGATTGGCCCTAAAGACGCTGCACCTGGGTTTCCTGCCTGAGTTGGACAATGAATACCATCGAACCACTCTCTTGAAGCAATAAGGAAGTCATTCTTCACGGTCTTATTGGATATTGGGAGACAAGAGATCAACCTAACGACCTCAGATCGGGATTTAAGATAGTACCCTTCATCCTCGAGGCGGTGGCACTCGTACAGATAAGCCACATCGTGCCAAGTAAGGCCTAGATTCATCCGCTCGTCTAAGACATCTACACAGCCTAGTATCTTGAACATATTCGGGGCGCACTGATACGGCGTCAACCTATGGTTGAACAGGTATTCCTTTGTAATCCTACGCATGGGAAGTGTCATCCCTCCCTCTATGAAAGCAATCATAGGGATAACAACTTCTCCCTCACCTCTATCTGTCAATACTCCTTCAAGAGGACAGTACTGCAGCCCCACCCCCGGGGGAATGTGGTATTTTGCCCTAAAGGCCTCCATAGCGGCCGGAGTTTTTACTAATTTTTCGAATCTACCCATCTGAGCTGAACTGGGGGAATGAAAGTAAAGACCGAGAAGAAAGGTAGAGTCCGATGAGGGAATTGAAATGGCGAGATGAACGAAATTTATTGGTACCTTCACAAAACGCTCAATGGGACGCCTGGAAACCTCTCTTGGAGGAAACGCTTCATGAAAGACAGCTACGGTGGCGTAACGGACGCAAGTATTCGTAGATCTCTGGGGTTCGATGGAGTTCTCTGGAATCCTGTGAGGTTTATGAAATGCAGATAAAAAGAAGAAACTGAACCCCTCTGACGTCTTATATAGCCGAGAGGAGAGAGAAAAGATTGCTCCTGCCTAAAAATACGAGAAAGAACGATGGCCGTCTGATCCACGCCACATCGTTGGATGAGGGGGACACAAAGCCTCCAGAAGTAAATGGTCGCGCCTCGTAAATTGTAGCGCGTCCCAAAGTAACTGTCAGCATGCGCGCCCCAAGCTCTCCTTACTCCCATCCTCTCACTAACATCAAAACCCCGCTTTTCTCCTCGGAAGGAGATAAAAACCGGAGTTTTGAGGGGCTATTATGGGGCCCGGCCCAAAAATAATGGGCTAGTCTAAATTCAGGCCCATCCGAGGAGCGTTCTTTCCGAGGAGAAGCCACAGAAAGCATTATTCAGGCCCAACTACGATAAAAAAAACCTGTCCGAGGAGTAACTCCTCCTCGGACAATACGAAGTCGGATCAAAGACCATGCCCCTACCATTGCAGTTCATTCTCCCAACATATAAAAAGAATAAAACCCAAAATATCCCATGGAAAGCTGCCACCACCACATTAAATGTGCCACAACCACCCCTTTTGGCCGCATTAATGAGGAAAAGACCCCTGAACAGTACTACCTTGGCCACTGCAACTTACAAGGAAGTGATAGGGGTGTCTGATGGGACAGGTGCTTAAGTGGAGGCTTAGATGATCAACAAGTGTAAGGTTCAGATAAGAAAGAGAGAGCTATATAATGTAGTAAAGTCCCTCAAACAAAAGGGGGGAAAAAGAGAGAGAAAAATGTATTCTAACTGAAGAAATAGAATTTGCTATTAAATATCCATCCTTGTATTCTTGTTCCGGCAACAACATTGTCCATGTATCAGACCGAGCATGCTCACTGAGGCTAAGTTCTTTGACCCACCCTCTACAAAGTATTTGTTGTGGGTTGCGTCTTGGGCCAAGGCCTGATAGAAAGGGTTTGGGCCAGGAAAATCGTGCAACCACAAAATTTATATTATAAAGGTGATTGATTTAATTTGCTTGTTCCAATTTTTTTTTTTAAATAATTCGATAGTTACAATAGGAGTGAGAATTTGAACACCAATTTTATAGTTTTATTATAAATGTTCTGTTTCAAAGTTCTTTTAGAATCAATATCTTCTTATTCATTTTATTTTACCAAATAAATAATAATTATTATATTAAGGGTAAACTACGTATTTAATCCCTATCCTATACTCTATATTTCAATTTGATCCCTAACCTTTCAATAACATGTCAATTTAGTCTCTGCCATTATCTTTTAGATGAAAATTGATGATGTGTCTAATGGCCAAAATAAAAAATTTGCTTCCATTGATGTGACAATGAACTTAAATTTTATTTTGGTCGTTTGTCATATTAGCAATTTTCATTTAAGATAAAATAGTAAAGACTAAATTAACACGAAATTGAAAGGTTATGGACCAAATTGACATAATTGAAAGGTTAGAGACTAAATTAAAATATGGTGTAAAAGTTAGGGACCAAATATGTATTTTACCCTTATATTAAATACATAGCAATATGATTAGCATCTTAATCACATTAAATTCATGAAATACTAAATCTTCATTGTAAAATAAATCCTCTTCATTTGCTTTCTAGATCACCTTTTTCCTTCTAGAGAGATAGAGAGCGATTTTTTTTTTTTTTTTTTTTTTTTTTGAGAAACAAATGGAGAGAGAATTGATATATGATTAAAAGAACTAACCAAACCTCACAAACAAAGCAGCACTCTTAAAAATAAACCAAGATTTCTTTGAATCTTATTTCTTAATAGTTTTTAGTGTGTTTGGATTAAGATTTTGTTAATTTGTTATAAGTGGACAAAAATATAACCATATATATTATATTAAGTTGAAGTACAATTTTAGAATTCAAATCAAATCAAATCAACTTCTAATTGTAGTTTAATTTTGTGCTATGTTTCCAATTTGATTTTTAAATGTTGGTGTCAAGTTACCTCCATTCATAATGCTCAACTTGGAAACCAAATCTACCAAGATGAACATCTTATCATCACAATTGCTAATGTTTCCATGCGTAAGCACGGGCTATATGCTAATATATATAATGAAAAACCATTACATATTTTAAAAATTTATGGTTTAAAAAAGGTGTAAGCTAATATCATGAATAATTTTAACATTTTGGTAGTAGGTTGTTATTGGTAGATAAAAAAGTAATTTTAATTGTGAATTAAAATTAAAATTAGTAATAACTTGTTACTTAAGATTTGTTGTGAAAATGTTGTAACATAACAACTCTTTCTTATATGGAAGAAGATTATTACGTACTAAAGCAAGTCACATAATGTAGAATTCACCTAATTTTTGAACTTTTATCATATTTTTACTTAACTTCTTTTCATTAGTTTGGAGTTTGAAATACAAAGTCGTTTGTTCTTGTGATATAATCTGATTAGATATTCAATTTTGTTACTTCTTGAAATTCGTGGATATGTATTCCTACATCTTTATAGGTAATCTTATTGAAATTTTGTTTCTAATCGATTTTAACAAATTAATTATTTAGGTATAGCAGAAGAGGCGTGCCAAAAAACGAGGAGGAATTATTTAGCAAAAAAAAAAGGAGGAATTGAAAAATCGTGCAACCATTTAAGGGACCATGTTTGGTGGATACAATTGAATTGAGAGAAAGAAGCCAAGAACTTGAGCCAGTAAAAAGGACAATTAGCACAAACATGTCAATATATAAATATATGACCATCCTACGAGGTGTCCTATCGTAAGATGTGATATTTACAACCAAACTAAGCCTAAGTTATGTTTGGTCAAAGGAAAATATGGCAAGAACACCAGTACACCACAACTCTTCTTCATAGCTAACCAAATTATGTACTTTCATGGAAAATTCAATTTCGTGGAGCACACCCTATTATTTCATGGCACCTACACCACAAATTACACTTCCATGTGATCTTAAAATATGGCAAGGACACCAGTACACCACAACTCTTCTTCATAGCCAACCAAATTATGTACTTTTCATTTGGAAAATTCAATTTCGTGGAGCACACCCTATTATTTCATGGCACCTACACCACAAATTACACTTCCATGTGATCTCTGCTTTGTCTGTCTATGTTTGATATTTATGCACATTTTTTATGAAGAAATTCTATATCTCAACTTGAGATTTCAATTTTTGTAAGCAAGTTTCACATATAATATATTATCAACATTAGTCATTCAATTTATTTATTTGTTTTCTTAGCCAAAAAAAAATTATTTATTTGTTTCTCTCTCTCTCTTTCTCTCTCAAAATACTAATATCAAAACTGGAAATTAGATTTCATTTTTCCTTCCCCATGTATCGCCCATCAAGCGTAAATTAAACTTTTAAAAATTTAGATATATCATCTTTTTTTTTTTTTTTTTGGATTGAAATTTTCATGATTCTTTATATAAAATTAATTTTATTATGGTTAGATGATTTATGTCTTAAATTTGTCTTTGTTTGGATATGTTGAGATTGTTGGGTGATTAACTAAAGTTACAATAATTTACTTTGATATTAGTTTTATTGTTCTATTCATTAAAAATTATTTCATTCTTTTCATACTATAGATTTATATTGAAAATATTGTTTCTTTTATTTATGAATATGTTTTAATTATTAATGCATATAAAAATCAATTTGGATATGAAAAGGTTAAAAAAGTAGAAAAGAATAACAAAATTAATTGAAATAATGCTAGTACTAAAACAAAACCCACAATTTATGCTACAATTTGCTCATGTGATGAATTATGAGTGGTACGTTTATGTTGATCCACGACTTTACTACTTATAACTCGGAAAATGAGCAATTTGTATGGCAAAGTTAGAGTTTATTTTAGTATTACTCAATTTAGCTGGTCTGAGTACCACTTGAATATTTTTGTGCTTAGAGGGTATGTACACATGTCCCAATCATTAGCTCATTCTCGCACCAGGTATTACTCCACATGAAATTCACTACGTGTTGAGTGCTTGTAGGGTATACGTACTTACTTGTGCATGCAAACCACATGGGTACCTTTTTATTTCTAGCTAATTGTTGATATGAAATTTGGGTTTTGGTAAGTCCAAACTGATTAGTACAAGACTGCTTTCACCACTCCCTTTGGATATTATGAGTGGAATGTGATGCCTTTTGACCTTAAAAATGCCCCTAGTGAATTCCAAAACATCATGAATGATATCTTAAATTCTTTTAGTCATTTCACCATTGTTTACATTGATGATGTCCTTGTTTATTCCAAATCCATTGATGAACACTGGAAACATTTGTATTCATTTCTTGATATCATCAAACGTAATGGTCTTGATGTCTCTGCTAAGAAAATCAAACTATTTCAAACAAAAACCTAGTAAACTGAAAAGCAAACTTAATATGTTAAATATTGATGATAGTGATAAAGAAGATATTGATTCAAGGATATGAATAAAGTTTTCTTTATCACTGTCATCAATACATATATATATATATATATATATATATATATTAAAAGCCAAAGTGCGGAGAAAATCAAATTAAAATCTAATATGAATTTCAATTGGAGTCCAATTATGCGTCATGTGTGTCATTTAATTTTTGATTTTTGTGCCAAGTAAATTATTGAGTGTAAAAATTGAAAAGTCCAAATCCAATTGAATTCTAAATTGGATTTCAATTAGGATCCAATTTTGCGCCACATATCCATCTAATTTTTTAATTTTTGTGGCAAGTGAATTATTGGGTGCAAAAACTAAAGAGTCTAAATCCAATTAAATTTTAAATCATATATATATATATATAATGAAAAATTATTACATATTTTAAAAATATATGGTTTAAAAATGGTGTAAGTTAATATCATGAATAATTTTAACATTTTCTAAAAAAATATATAATTTGAACCGTATAATTGTGATTTTTTTTAATTATACCTGTGTATATGCATGGGATTACACACTAGTATTATGTAATAGGTTGTTATTGGTAGATAAAAAAAAAAAAAAAAAAAAGTAATTTTTATTGTGGATTCAAATTAGAACTAGTAATAACCTACTATCTAAGATTTGTTGTGAAAATGTTTTGACATAACAACTCTTTTTTATATGAAAAAAGATTGTTAGGTATCTTATGTACTAAAGCAAGTTACATACTGTATAATTCATGTGATTTTTGAAATTTTGTCATAGTTTTACCAAACTTCTTTTCACTAGTTTGGAGTTTGGAATACAATGTCGTTTGTTCTTGTGATATGATGTTATTAGATATTCAATTATGTTACTTCTTGAAATTCGTGGATATGTATTCCTACATCTTTTTATGTAATCTTATTGAAACTCATCAGTTCACTTTGACCCGACATGATAGATGTCTCCTTCAATGGGACCCACCAATCACAGACCCATCGAGATAAATTCTCTATTCAATATCCTGACAATTCAGTGGTCCACTCTTCCTAAAGACCCATCGGGTAGCTCAGGTATGTGCTCGACGGGCAATTTATACCTCATCATCTACTCGCATACTAACGGATAGATGATCGTATTGACGGATGGGTGATCATGCCGATAGTTGAGTGTAATGGGTCCCACAAGCCTTTACGTGTTCTCCACTCATGTGCTCTTAGATGGAAATAACTTGAACACCACATCCAAAGACCCTACTACAGGTTCATATCCTCCTTATATGGGAAAAGAAACCTTGAGATCTTAGAGTCTTAATTCCAAATCTTCTTTACAAGGAAAGCTCCTACATTCAAGGGATCTCGGTTAGCTCTACACCACTATATAAGCATCAAACCTCATCTTCTTTAAGGTACGTGAAAATTCCTAGCTCTTATACTATTGAGTTCTAGGAGATTTTCCTATCACTGATTTAAACTTCGGAGGGTCTTTGGCCAACACCCCACCAGTGCTCTTTGTTAGTTCTTTGTTTTCTTATTCTTCAAGTACCCTAGTTGGCACGCGTGTGGACAAATAGCTCACTGACAATTTTTGCGCATCATTATTAAGTATAACAGAAGAGGCATGCCAAAAAACGATGTGACATCCTTGGAGACTTTGATCACACGCTTCCATGTGCAGGAGGAGGCTAGAGGACAAGATGCACTCATGGCATAACAGAGCAATGGTAATTCCACCCCAATGGTAAACCTTATTTCTGCCAATAATAATATGCCCAAAAATCATTTTCCTAGAAATGGTCAATTGAAGCCTAAAAAAAGAGTTTTCAAAAATAATAATAGACCTCAAGAAAGGGGAAACCCAAATAAAAATAACAATAAGAACCAAGGACCCCTTTCACAAGATCAATTTAATAGATCTTGTTTTGTCTATGGCAAGAGTGGGCATATTGCTCAATTTTGCAAATTTTGGACATGTCAATCTGTTCTGCAGGCTAACGTAACTAAGGAACCTTTACACTTCGTCCATGAGGAAGAATTTGATGTCAAGCTTTTTGCTTAACAAGGTTGGCTTCAAGCAGACTATGAAATATGATAATTATGTAATCACTAAAAAAGGATTATTTGTGGGCTAGGGTTATGCTTATGAAGGAATGTTTAAGTTAAATGTTGAGAATAATAAAGCATCTACCAGTTCAGTTTATATGCTTTCGTCTATTAATTTTTGGCATGCTCATTTGTGTCATATAAATAGTGGATATATGGGAATCATGAGTAGTTTAGGATTAATTCCAAGACTGTCATAGATTTTGAGAAGTGTGAAACTTGTAGTCAAGCAAAGATTACCAAAAGGCCTCATAGAAGTGCTGTAAGAAATACCGAATTGCTTGAGTTAATTCACTTTGATTTATATGAATTTGAGAGAATTTTAACTCACGGAGGAAATAGATATATTATTACTTTTATTGATGATTTCTCAAAATATACAACTATTTATTTGTTGAAAATTAAAAGTGACGCTTTCAAAAAATTTCAAGATTTTTTAAAAGAAGTTGAAAATCAATTCAGTAGAAAAATAAAAAGAATAAGAAGTGATAGAGGCTGTGAGTATGAATTAAGAGCATTCAACTCATTTGTTTAGACTTTGGGAATTATCCATGAAAATACTGCACCATATTCACCTGCTTTTAATGGTATGGCAGAAAGAAAAAAATAGAACTCTAATTGAGTTGACAAATGGCATGTTAATTGAATTTGGTGCACCTTTACATTTTTGGGGTGAAGTTATTTTAACTGCATTTCATGTTTTGAATAGGGTGCTACATAAAAAGTCACATACCACACCTTTTAAGATGTAGAAAGGACATAAGCCAAATTTGAGATATTTGAGAGTATGAGGTTGTCTTGCTCATGTAAGGTTTACTGACTCTAAAATACCTAAATTAGGTATAAGAACTACTACCTGTGCTTTTCTTGGTTATGCAATTAATAGTACATCCTACAGATTTTTTGATCTTGAAAACAAAATAATTTTTGAATCTGGTGATGCAATTTTTCATGAAGAAAAATTTCCTTTTAAATTGAAAAATAGTGGGGGTGAAGAAAATATTTTGTCACAACCTAGTTCTTCTACTTCTCATTTACAAAATCAAGAAAATTTTGAAATAGAACCTAGAAGAAGTAAAAGGGATAGAGTTGAAAAGGATTTTGGTCCTGATTATTATATTTTTAACATTGAGGAAAATTCCTAAAATTTAAAAGAAGCTTTAATATCACCTAATGCTATATTTCGGAAAGAGACTGTAAATGATGAAATGGAATCTCTAATTTCTAAAAAAACTTGGAAATTAGTAGATCTTCCATCGGGTTGTAAGACCATAGGTTGTAAATGGGTCCTTAGAAAAAAGTTAAAACCAGATGGATCAATAGATAAGTTTAAAGCTAGACTTGTTGCAAAAGGCTTTAAACAAAAAGTTGATCTTGATTTCTTTGATACTTTTTTCTTCTGTAATAAGAATTACATCTATTAGATTGTTAATTTCTATTGCTGCAATTTTTTATTTGAAAATTCATCAAGTGGATGTAAAAACTGCTTTTCTAAATGGGGACCTAGAGGAAGAGATTTATATGGACCAACCTGAAGGCTTTGTAGTGCCTGGACAAGAAAGCAAGGTATGTAAACTAACAAAATCCCTATATGACTTAAAATAAACATCTAAATAGTGGCATGAAAAGTTTGATTCCTACATGATTAAGAATGGTTATAAATCAAATAAATGTGATAAATGTATTTATTCCAAATCATGGAATAATTTAAATGTTATTATTAGCCTCTATTTGGATGATATGTTGATTTTTGGCTCAAATACGCATGTTATAAATGAGACAAAAAATATGCTTAAAAGCCATTTTGATATGAAAGATCTTAGAGAGGCTAATTTTATTTTGGGCATGAAAATTACAAAAATATGTGATGGAATATTTCTTGATCAATCACATTATGTTGAAAAAATATAATTTTCATGATTACAACTGCTCCTTTTGAATTTAGTGTTCATTTATTTCCTGTGAATAATGATGATGAGAATTTTAATCAAAAGGATTATGCTAGCATCATTGGTAGTTTGCATTATGCTACTGATTGTACTAGACCTGACATTGCATATGCAGTAGGAGTGCTTAGTAGATTTACTAACAAACCTAATAGAGATCATTGGCTTGCTATTGAGTGAGTCATAAGATATTTAATTGGTACCAAAAGTTATGACTTATTTTATAAAAAGTATCCTACTGTGATTGGAGCTTTTTGTGATGCCAATTGGAATACTTTGTCAAGTGATTCTCTCTCTACTACTGGTTATATTTTTACCTTAGGTAGTGGTGCTATTTGTTGGAAATCTAAAAAGCAAATAATAATTGCTAATTCAACAATGTAAGCTGAATTAATAGCGTTAACATTGGCTAGTGAAGAGGCAAATTGGCTTAGAGATTTGTTATATGAAATTCAACTTTGGTAAAAGCCAATTCCACCTATATTAATTCATTGTGATAGCACTACCACAATTGGTAGAGTTAAAAACCGTTATTACAATGGTAAATCCAGACCGAAGAAAGTACAATACTGTGTGATCTTATTTGAGTAGTGGCATCATACAGTAGATTATGTTAAATCTAATGTTAATCTTGAATATCTATTTACCAAGGCCTTGGCAAAAGATAGGGTCTAGAATACATCGAGGGGGATGGGACTAAAGTCCATAGATTCATGAGCCATGTATGAGGATACCCAACCCAAGGACCAAAAATCCTGAGAACTGGGTTCAATGGGAAAAACGAACCATATGATAGTCGTAAGAAATGCACTAGTTATTTCTTTAATTATTTATTTTGTAAATAATTTTTTAATTGTTCATCCCTATGATATAAGTGCATTTATCTTGTAATGTGGAGAGATTGAGTAAAAAACTCTTCATGAAATTTGTAGCTCGTATGAGTGGGGTGTTAGAATTACAGGAGCCTTGACAAAATTTCACCTATGTGAGTGTGGGGATGGGGCCACTCCCTATGAGATTTGGACTTAATCTAAAATACACTCATGAAACTGGGATCAGCACATGGCCGTAAAGCAAAGAAGTCAATACCATACCGTACTGGCCGGTATTTATCCTACTGGTCGATGAACTGGTATAGAAACACTTACATTTTGTATCGCTTCAAATTTCGGCCGATATCGGACTGTATCGACCTTATCGTAGAAAATCGGGTGTTTTGGCCGATAAAATTGATTCAGGTCAGTAAAGAAAAAACCAGAAAAACATACCACTAAAAAAGAAAAAAAGACAAGAAAATGTTATCGCCATCGCTTTCAGCCTTGCACCCTTCTCTGTTTCTTCTTCTTGCACTGTTTTAGTTTTATAGCCTTCTTCTTGCCTGCACTTCTTTTGCTTCTCCTCTATTTTACATCGTTTCTCTTGTGGGTGTACTAAAGATCTGGCTAGAAGGCATGCCAAGTCTATTTCCTTCTTATTTTGTACGCTAACCAATGCTCTTCTCAATGCAAAAGTTTAAAAATATATATTAAGGGTATATTTGGGATCCGCTTATTTTGCTGAAACTGAAAACTTTTTACTGAAAGTACTATAGATAAAAGTAAAAATTAGTTGAAATAGTACAGTAGGACCCATGAATAGTATCAAAAAGTGCAGTAGGGCTCATAAATGTAGCAAAAATAAGTTGAATAGTAAAATAAGCTGGTTTTTTAATTTTGAGACAAACGCATAAAAGTGTGCATTTGACATGGATTATTTTTGCCAACTTATTTTACTATTCAGCTTATTTTTGCTACTATTTATGAGTCTCACTGCACTTTTTGATACTATTCATGGGTCACACTGTACTATTTCAGCTAAATTTTACCTTTGTTTATCGTACTTTCAGCAAAAAAAATTTCAATTTTGACAAAATAAGCGGATCCCAAATGAACACTAAAAGTGAGTTTCTAGGACACGTGGTTGATGGGAAGGGTGTTAAGAGTTTGAAAAAAGCTTTGGGTTTCGCCATTTTCAATGTGAATGATAACCATTAGTCTTTTTGAAATTTAAAACTTAAGTTTTTTTCTTTATTTTATTAGTTTTTTTTTTCTTTTCCCATACCATTCAAGGGAGAAAGCAATACATCAGTTCATGTTACAAAGATTAGAACCAACTGGAGGAAACCAGCAAAGATGCATTGGCTCACGAGTTGCCAAGCTATCTACAGATCTCAAGTCCTTTACAACCATAGAGGGTACCGAAAAGACATCACAAGAAAAACCATAGATTAGTTAGTCTAGTGCTATCTAACCAATCAGAAGTTATGTTGTTCTTATAAGCCTGCATAAGACTCCTGCTATTGCTGAGAACCAAAATTTGCTAAAAACCTTGACCCTTTGCTATCAGAAAGCTTCAAGCATAGCCTCTAGTAGTGCTCTAGTTGATGTTCGAGCATTGCTATTGATTTCTCCAAAAAACACCCTCTCCCCTTGAACTATTAGAGCTTCATAAGCAGTACCATATCTATGTAACTTTCTGCTTCTACTATCTACAAGCTTGATAATTATCTACCAGTCCCTTGCTACACTCTGCCTCCTTGTTCTAATCTGATCTGATGCACTCCACCTCCCTGATCTGATGCCACTACCCTCCCAGCCTCCTGGATTATTCCTGTTTGAGATTGTGACTCTGTACCTGCAAGATAGGTGTTAAGCAGTTAGTATTACTTCCATTGGATTTGGAGTAACTCCTTGGTGAATCACTTTGTTCCTATGAGTCCAGATTGTCCAAAGAATGGTAAAAACATCCTGCAGATAACACATTGAATCCACACCATTCCTATTATATCTTGAGATGAGTTGCTTAATCCACCGTTGGACAAATGTATTGATGAATTCAATTGTGTGAATTGATAGTGTAGAGCCATACCAGTAAGCTCTGGCAAAGGGAAATTGAAGAAAGAGATGAGTGAGACTTTCTTCCTCCTCATTACACATTGGACAACATTTGATGTTTGTGATACCCTTGATATGCATATTGAGAAAGGTAGGAAGACAATTATTTAAGAGTTTCCAAATGAATGTACTGATTTTCAAAGGAACCTTAATCTTCCAAAAGGACATCCACTAGTCATTCTAAGCCTGAAAAGGTCTAGACTAACTTGCTATGTCCTGGGCTATCAACTCATAAGCTTTCTTCACTTGATAATCCCCCTCCCTTGAAAACTTCCAAAGAAGATTATCCTGCACAGAATTAGTCTTAAATATAGGTATTTGAAGAATTTCAGTTGCTTGAGGAAACGGGTACAACTTTCTCACCAAATCCACCTTCCAAATTTTATTATTATGATTAATCAAATCCCCCACAGTGCCTGTTGGGAGTTGACTTTGTGTTACTTGGAAATTTCTGTGTGAGAACCAACTCCTATGATTTAGGGGAATGCTATACCCATTTCCAACTCTCCACCTACCCTTTTTCAAAAGGTGATTTTCTTGTTGGATGATACTTCTCCAAACCCATGAATAATGAGGTTTTGACTTACAATCCTGAATAGTACCAGCTAGGAAATACCTAGCCTTAAAAGTTTTAGCTAAAAGGAGTTGAGGATTCTGGCTGATTCTCCAATATTGCTTGTGTAGCATAGCCTGATTCATATGCCTGAATTTTTTAATGCCCAATCCACCAAACTTCTTTGGTTGACTAACCCTATCCCAGTTAATGAAATGAAGTTTGTTCTCACCACAATCATGACCCCACCAAAATGCACATATGATTGAATCCATTTTATTACACACATTTTCAGGAATTTTAAAGCATGCAAAGGTGTATAAGGGTAAGGATTGAAGAACAAAAGTAATTAAGGTTGTTCTACCAGCTTGGGATAAAATTTGATTTTCCAACGTTGAAGTTTTGCTTTTAATTTATCAATGAGGAATTGGAAGTCAGCAATCCTATTACCTCTCAACTTGAAACGAACACCAAGATACTTGTTAGGTCGTTGAACCAAATTAACCTGGAGGGTTCTAGCAAGGTCTTGTTGTTCCTTCAATGGCATGTTGGGTGAGCAAAACACATCAGATTTGGCTAGGTTGATAGACTGACCCGAGATGGAACAATACCAATTCAGAATGATTTGAAGATTTTGTACAGAAGCATTGTCCTTCCTAAAAAACAACAGTGAATCAACAGCAAATAGCAAGTGAGAAAAAGTGAGGCCACTCCTACCAACTTTTACACCTTTTATCTTCTTAAGCTCCTCAGCTTGGGTTAGGGAAATGGAGAGAACATTTGCACACAGGAGAAAAAGGTATGGAGATATAGGATCTCCTTGTCTTAAGCCTTGGGATGGTTTAGTTGATTGAATTGTACCATATGACATTTTCGCTTGTTGTTCATGAATTAAGCCTTCATTTTATTTTTATATTTTACTTTTCATATATTTTTCATTTTAAAACTACATATTTTTTATTTTTTAGGAATTAATCCAAGGTAAAAAAAAAAAAAAAAAAAAAAAAAAAAAAAAAAAAAAAAAAGATCTATATATGTACCTGAATATCTATATTATTATTATTATAATTTTACAATTACAATGTTGGGTTGGGTTAGAATGTAATATTATATATATATACACTACTATTTAAGGGGCTGCACCTGTTTGGACCGGATTTTTTTTTTGTTCTAAAATACCCCTATAGCCTATGTTTAAGTAGGGGCAAAATTTGGTAAAAATGTTTCTTTAACTTCCATGTAAAAGACTATCTACAAAATAAGACCACACTCCCAGTACACTACGGTAGTTTTCAAACTCAAATTGCTTCTTCTTCAGTTCCTCAATTCTCTCATTCTGTGTTAATCTTCTTTTCACCATTATCATCATCATTAAGAAACTCCTCTCACGCACATCTAGGGTTCAGATTTCACTACAAACAACAACAACATAAAGATTTGAGGTAAGCTCTTTTTCTGAACAAATCTTAGCCCTCTCTCTCTCTCTCTCTCTCCCTCTCTCTCTCTGATCTCACCTTTTTATTTCTATATTTCTCACTTTGATTTCTCTCTCTATTTGGCCATGTTTTGCTTATTATTATTTCGAGACTTATTGAATAGGGATAATTACAGTAAACCCACCTGAGGTTTGGCCCGTTTACACGTTACCTACCCGTTGTTCAAAACTTATCACTTTGCCCACCTGAAGTTAGTTCTGTTAGCCTTCTGTAACCCACCTCTCCATTTGCCATTAGAAAAACACCCTTTTATTAAAAATAGAACATAGCACGGATCAAACACGAACCATCAAATCTTTTCCTCACAAACACAAGAACACAACATTTGTAAATATAGTTCAAAATTTTCAGTTACACACATCCAAAACCAATTAAATCCTCTAAATCCATACCAAAATCCCTCACATTTTTCAAACCCAAACTGTAATAAAAAAAGTTTTAGAACCCAATCATAGATTAAACAGAAAATAGAAACAAACCAAAGCGAGAAAAACAGCACCATTGTTCATCTCTCCTCTAAAAACAAAAAATAACAGAGAAAACTCAAACAAACAAGATCAAAGAGGGGGTTTTGTAGCTTGGGTTCAAGAACACACTTGCTCTTGGTATGAACAGTCTTGAGCCAATCAATCCGAATAAAATTTTCTTATTCGCACAAATCTTAAAAAATATTTACAAAAATCCTACACTTGAAAGTGTTGTACTCTAATTTCACAAAAATCCTTTCAGTCATTCACAAAAATCATACACAACTTCGTTCTCTCTCAAATCTCAAACCAAAACCAAAGCAAACCCCTCTTCAAAACCCAGACCCACTACACCCACAGCAAAGAAAATAAGATAGCAGAGATAGAGAGGCGGATCGAAGTCATAGTCGCTGGAGATGGAACCGTCTGAGCCGATGCAGTCGCTGGAGATGCAGTCGCTGGAGATGAAGTGAACCAAGACATCCATGACCTCTTCGAAGTCACTCTCGAGTCCAACCATATCTAGACCCTCGTCACCCATACTCCCCAAATGGTCGACTCCTGGCTCTCCGACATCTACCGCATCCACCGCCGCCGTCTCCATCGCCTCATCGTCGGCCTCGACGTCGAGTGGCGACTCAGTTTCAACCACAACATCGAAAACCCAGTTGCCACTCTCCAACTTTGCGTGGGTCGACGCTGCCTCATCTTCCAACTCATCTACGCCACTCACTTTCCCAACTTGCTCATCGAGTTTCTCAGCGACGAGGATTTCACTTTTGTTAGAGTTGGGGTTGAGAGTGATGTGGAGAAACTGTTGGATGATTATGATTTGAAAGTTGGGAATGTGGTTGACCTTTGTGGACTTGCTGTGGACTGGTTGGGGAACAGGGATTTGAAGAACGCTGGGTTGAACGGTTTGGCTCGAGCTGTGCTGGGACTCAAGGTACATAAGCCGAGGCATGTAACTTTAAGTAGTTGGAGGTCCACGGAGGTTGAGAGATGAGAGAGAGAGAGATGACATGGTTGTTGTTGCATAGAGACACAAAACCCCATATTCCAAGCTCTTTAGAAAAAATTCAAACCCTAACTCTTTGATTCATGTTATGTTGTGTTTTGGTTGTAAAAGTTGTTTTCTAACGGAAAAGCCAAAGGTGGGTAATGGATGGGTAATGAATTGAAGTTCAGGTGGGCAAAGTGATAAGTTTTGAACCACGGGTAGGTAACGTGTAAACGGGCCAAACCTCAGGTGGGTTTACTGTAATTATCCCTATTGAATATTTTCTAGTCTATTGTTTTACAATCCTTCACAAGATGCTATTAAAAGATGTTTAATTTTTTATGACTCTTCATTGATGTGTAGGCTTTGAAAGGAGTTTGTGAATAGAAATTGCTTATCTATATCTATACTACTATTTAAGGGGCTGCACCTATTTGGATCGGATTTTTTTTTCTAAAATACCCCTACAGCCTATGTTTAAGTAGGGGCGAAATTTGGTAAAAATGTTTCTTTAACTTCCACGTAAAACACTATCTACAAAATAGGACCACACTCCTAGTACACTTACGGTAGTTTTCAAACTCAAATTGCTTCTTCTTTAGTTTCCCAATTCTCTCATTCTATGTTAATCTTCTTTTCACCATTATCATCATCGTTAAGAAACTCCTCTCACCCACATCTAGGCTTCAGATTTCACTAAAAACAACAACAACAACAACAACAGCATAAAGATTTGAGGTAAGCTCTTTTTCTGATCAAATCTTAGCCCTCTCTCTCTCTCTCTAATCTCACCTTTTTATTTCTACATTTCTCACTTCGATTTCTCTCTCTATTAGGCCATGTTTTGCTTATTGTTATTTCGAGACTTATTGAATATTTTCTGGTCTATTGTTTTACAAGCCTTCACAAGATGCTATTAAAAGATGTTTCATTTTTTATGACTCTTCATTGATGTGTAGGCTTTGAGGTTAGTACTGTTCGGCTTCATTCTTCTCTACATTATTTTCTGCTCTATTGTTTTACATTATCTACTGACATTAACGTTTTTTTATGTTGGTTTTGCTAAAGAAGAATTATCATACTAACATTAACGTCATCATTGTAATGGTGATGAAAAATTTTACTTGAATCCATTTTTTATAATGGTGATCAAAAATATTAAAATACTGATGGGTATTTGTAATTTTTTATGTTGGTTTTGCTAAAGAAGAATTATCATACTGACATTAACGTGACTATTGTAATGGTGATGAAAAATATTACTTGAAATCCATTTTTTATAACGGTCATGAAAAATACTAAAATACTAATGTGTCTTTGTAATTTTTTATGTTGGTTTTCCGGTTTGTTAGTCGTTGAATTAGCATCAATTGATTCATTGTGTGTGTGTTTATTTGTTTGTTTATTTTATTTTTTATTTTTGTAGATGTTGTGAATTTGAATTTTAGATATGAGATTGATGCTGCATAGATCTCTTAAATATGTGGTTATCATTATCCTTTCCATATCATTATCTTATCTTATCATATCTTATCTTTTTTTTTTATCTTTTCTTTTCTTTTATTTCGTCAGTTTGATGGGTGTTTAAGTATTTTCTCTAATTAATGACTATTTTTTAAAGAATAGGAATGATATATATTGATTTGTCCTTTTTTTTTTTTTGGGTTATCTTTCCCTCTCCCCTATGTGTGTGTGTTTGTTTCTCGAAAAAAAAAAAAAAGCCTTACTCTCTATTTTTTTTTTTTTTTTTTTTTTTTTTTTTTTTTAGGGTGACATATCAACAATTTGGTTAGATTGCATAGCAGGCACATTGGATGAATTTGGGTGAGCGAAGTGGTAGTCAATCTATCAAGCAGTTGTTAAAAAAACATTTTTTGTAAATATCCTACCTTATGAAATTTAATATTGTCTTTTTTTGTGTCTTTCATTGCACATTTGTTGATTTTGTAAGCAATTGCCATAAACGCAAATTTTCTAAAACAAGAATGATACTGGAGAAGTTATCTTTAAAGACAAAATTTAAAAATTGTGATGAAAATTGCTTCTAAATAATAGACTAACTTTTAGGGGTAAAAACCTACACCCTTAAATATATCTTATATTTGATAATTTAAAATGTTACGTCATTTAAAATTTTTAAATTTTAAAAATTGGTAAAATTTAATCTGATCCAAAATAACCTACCAAAAGACAAAAAGACTCCAAACAAACCATGCCTTTTGAATTATCACTAAGCATTATGTGTTCTCAGTTAATAAATTGAGTCCTTCAACATTTTTTTTTTTTTTTTTTTGAGGGTGGTGAGTCCTTCAACATTGGTTTCATATTTTTTTACAACTTCAAGCCAAAAAAAAAAAAAAAAAATCCCGATGTTTTAGGTATTTTAATATGCAATTGAGTCCTTCAACGTTTTGTTTTGTTTTGTTTTTTTTTTTTTTTTGAGGGTGCTGAGTCTTTCAACGTTGGTTTCATATTTTTTTACAACTTCAAGCAAAAAAAAAAAAAAATCCCGATGTTTTAGGTACTTTAATAATATGCTAGCACTATTTTACATTAATTATTATTTTTAAAAAAAAAAAAACATGTTTTAAGTATTTTTATTCCTAAAATTTTGCCTACTATTTAGATATTATTTAGAAGTAATTTTTTCCATGATTTTATAATTTTATATTTAAAGAAAAGAGGAAAAAATAAAAACCCATGTTTTATAGATTTTTACCTAGGTATTTTTTATTTATTAAACTTTTGGGTGTGGGTTCAAAAAAATGATACATGCACCGCTTGATATTAAACTTAGAGAATAGGTAGACTCCTCAAATGGTATTTATTTATATAAATAAATAAATAAGAAAAAAGAAAAAAGAAATGAGGCCCACCTAGAGATTCCAATGTTGTACAATATCTAGAAGCAATTAGTTGGCAATCACATTTAAGATCCTCATGTCGTTTGTTCACATTGCATAGTGGTGCAAGCCAGATAGAAGTGTGAATCACATGGCGTATTTCATTGGGAAATTAATGATCTATTAGTCTATTTCTTTAGCACAATATCATTTTTCTTTCATTTGATTGGTTGCCTTATCAATTTTCTCATATTTGATTTTTTTTTTTTGCAATGATTGAGAAAATCGAGGGATGACTCTTTGAAATGCTTTGGATCAATTTTCAAAATCCAAAACCAAAACAACAATGTAAGACTAATAACTTCATATATAAATCCCATTAAAAAATTAATAACATGAAGCCTTTGCTATTTAAAAAAAAAAAAAAAAAATTAATACCCTTCAATAGTTGGAGGAGGGAAATTTCAAACAATTGAGCTATTACTTAAAACTAGCCTTTGAGCACGTGCGGGCTCAGAGGCTTTTCTATTTTTTAGGTAAAGGTTAATTTAGAACATTTATTATAATTTGGGATTACTACATTTTCCAATCACAAAAAAACCTAGGGGTGTGATGAGTATTATGTGTGGTGAAATAATTTTTCATCACACCCGTAGGTTTTTTTTTTTTGGTGTGTGATTGGAAAATGTAGTAATCCCAAATTATAGTAAATGTTCTAAATTAACCTTTACCCAAAAAATAAAAGAGCCTCTGAACACGCGTGTGATTGGAAAATGTAGCAATCCCAAATTATAATAAATGTTCTAAATTAACCTTTACCCAAAAACTAGAAGAGCCTCTGAGCACGCACATGAGCGCGTGCTCAGAGGCTAGTATATATATATATATATATATAATTAGCGATAATCCCAAAACGGTATACCGGTATCAACCGGTACCAAAATATTTCGTACCTATGATCAAATTGAAACAACTTCTGGTATGGTATTGACTCTCTTGTTGTAAAGTGCTAGTTATAAAAGCTCATGTCAACACCTAAGTTGTTAAGTGTAAGCAGTGACCCTTAATTTTCCCAAAGCAGTCCTAATTCAAGTCGGAGACCACCACGACTCTAGAGTTAAGATCACAGTTTTACTAAGTGAAGATTCAATGCAGAGCACACCTTCATGATGCATAGTGACCCGTCTTTGCCTGGTAATCTCTCTTTAACTAAAAAAATTTAATATTAAAATGAGTGGGGGATTGTTGGAGCATTTTAATATTAATTAATTAAAATGAATTTATATTATAATATAAATTTAAAAATGTGAGAGTTAATGTGGAAGATAAGAAATTAATAAAAATGTTTAATCTCATATTGAAAAGAGAGAGACTCTTTTATTCTTTCTAATTGTGGTGATTAATGGACTAATATGCATTGATTTATATATTGGGCTAGATACGTGCGCAAGGGGAGACAAGTCAGAGAAGGTCTGTACCGGTTACAACTTTTAGTCAACTAAGAGAGCAAATGCTGCGTCTCAGTTCAAATAGTGTTATTTCAATTATTATTGTGTTTGCACCAACACCAATGAAAATGTTTAGCATTATTTTCATTTATATAATTATGAAATTAGTTTTTTTTTTTTTTTTTTTTAACCTCAAAATCAATTATTTTAGTATGCAAGCATTTCTTTTTTGGCAACATTTCTGTTTGCTAAAACTACAAACCACCTTCCAAACCGCCCCTACTAACAAATCCCACTATCAAAATCACCCTATAAATTCACTTCCACTTCTCTCACTCCCTCACACCAATTCCTAAACAAACAAAACACTCCTACCCTATACCTCTATTCTCTCTCTCTCTCTAGTTCTAGAACTATCACACAAACAAAAACAACTAAACAAAACCAAAACCATTCATTCATTCCCTTCATTTTTTACGTTCTCTCTCACAACATGGACACCAAAATAGGAGCACTCGACGCGTGCCCACACACCAGCACAGACCTCTGTGCCGTACCGTCAAACGGCGCCGTCTCCACCATCCAAAGCTCAACCACTTCCACCATTGTCACCCCCTCGGACGCCACACTGGGTCGCCACCTCGCTCGCCGGCTCGTCCAAATCGGTGTCACGGACATATTCTTTGTCCCGGGTGACTTTAACCTCACTCTTCTCGACCACTTGATCGCCGAGCCTGGACTCACCAACGTTGGCTGCTGTAACGAACTCAACGCTGGCTACGCCGCTGATGGCTACGCGCGGTCCCGTGGCGTCGGCGCGTGCGTTGTTACTTTCACCGTCGGTGGGCTCAGTGTGCTCAACGCGATCGCCGGTGCTTACAGTGAAAACCTCCCTCTCATTTGCATTGTTGGTGGGCCCAACTCCAGTGACTATGGAACCAACAGGATTTTGCACCATACAATTGGATTGCCTGACTTTAGTCAAGAGCTTCGGTGTTTACGTACTGTCACTTGCTATCAGGTAAAAAAAAATGATTTTCTCTCAAAAAAATGATTGAGACCCAGTTGAGTTTTGGTAAAAGAAATTGAGACTCCGTTGGGCTTTTTAGTTTTTAAACGGCCCTACAAATTTTCGTATATGACTCAATATCTGAATCAATACATATTATTCCATTAATTAACATAATTAAAAGGAATAAAGGAGTCTCTCATTTTCAACGTGGGATTAAACATTCCACTAATTTCTTATCTTTCATATTAACTCACATATCTTTACATTTATATTGTCATATAAATTTATTTTAATTAAATAATATTAAAATGCTCCAACAATCCCTTGCTCATTTTAATATTAAAATTTTTAATTAAAGAGAAATTATCAGGCAAAGACGGGTCATTATGCATTATGAAGGTATGCTTTGCATTGAACCTTCACTTAGTAAAACAACGATCTCAACTCCAAAGTCGTAGTCGAAGAGTAGTCTTCGACTTGAATTAGGACTGCTTTGGAGAAATTAAGCGTCATTGCTTACACATATCAACTCAAGCGTTGACATGAGCTTTTATAGCTATCACTTTATGGCCATGTGTTTATCCCAGTTTCATGAGTGTATTTGAGATTATGACCAAATCTCATAGGGAGCGGCCCCACCCCCACACTCACAAGTGAAATTTTGTCAAGGGTGCTCTTGTAATTTTGACATCCCACTCATACAAGCTACAAATTTCATTAAGAGTTTTTTAGTCAACCTTTCCAACGTTACAGGAGAAATGCACTTACATCATAGGGATGAACAATTAAAAAATTATTTATAAAATAAATAATTAAAGAAATAGATATTGCATTTCTTATGACCACCATATGGTTTGTTTTTCCCATTGAATCAAATTCTCAAGATTTTTGGTCCTTAAGTTGGGTATCCTCATACATGGCTAATGAATCTATGGACTTTAGTCCCATTCCCCTCGATATATTCCAGACCCTATCTTTTGCCAAGGCCTCAATAAATGGATCTGCAAGATTATCATTAGATTTAACATAATCCACAGTTATGATGCCACTACTCAAATAAGATCGCAGGGTACTGTGCTTTCTTCTTATAAGTTTGGATTTATACTTGTAATAACAGTTTTTAACTCTATCAATTGTGACAATACTATCACAAAGAATTAATATAGGTGGAATTGGCTTTTCTCAAAGTGGAATTTCATATAACAAATCTTTAAGAAAATTTGCCTCTTCACTAGCCAAAGCAAATGCTATTAATTCAACTTTCATTGTTAAATTAACAATTATTGTTTGCTTTTTAAATTTCCAACAAATAGCATCTCTATCTAAGTTAAAAATATAACTAGTGGTAGAGAGAGAATCACCTGACAAATTATTCCAATCGGCATTACTAAAAACTTCAATCACAGCAGGATATTTTTTATAAAATAAGCCATAACTTTTGGTACCAAGTAAATCTGCTAAGCACTCATACTGCATATGTAATGTCAGGTCTAGTACAATCAGTAGCATAACACAAACTACCAATGACGCTAGCATAATCCTTTTGATTAAAAGTCTCATTATCATCATTCCAGGAAATAAATGAACGGTAGAATTAAAAGGACTAGTACACTTTTGTGATCATGAAAATTATATTTTCTCAAAATTTTATCAACATAATGTGATTGATTAAGAAATATTCCATCACATGTTTTTGTAATTTTCATACCCAAAATAAAATTAGCCTCATCAAGATCTTTCATATCAAAATGGCTTTTAAGCATATTTTTTGTCTCATTTATAACATGCATATTTGAGCCAAAAATCAACATATCATCCACATAGAGGCTAATAATAACATGTAAATTATTCCATGATTTAGAATAAATACATTTATCACATTCATTTGATTTATAACCATTCTCAATCATGCACGAATCAAACTTTTCATGCCACTGTTTAGGTGCCTGTTTTAAGTCATATAGGAATTTAGTTAGCTTACATACCTTGCTTTCTTGTCGAAGCTCTACAAAGCCTTTAGGTTGATCCATATAATTCTCTTCCTCTAGGTCCCCATTTAGAAAAGCAGTTTTTTTCATCCATTTGATAAATTTTCAAATAAAAAATTGCAGCAATAACAATTAACAATCTAGTAGATGTAATTCTTGTTGAGAAAATTTATCAAAGAAATCAATATCAACTTTTTGTTTAAAGCCGTTTGCAACAAGTCTAGCTTTAAACTTATCTATTGATCCATCCGATTTTAACTTTTTTCTAATGGCCCATTTACAACCTATGGTTTTACAACCCAGTGGAAGGTCTACTAATTTCCAAGTTCTATTAGAAGTTAGAGATTTCATTTCATCATTTATAGCCTCTTTCCAAAATATAGCATCAGGTAATGTTAAAGCTTCTTCTAAATTTTGGAGATTTTCCTCAATGTTAAAAACATAATAGTTAGGCCAAAATCATTTTCAACTCTAGCTTTTTTACTTCTTCTAGGTTCCATTTCAAAATTTTCTTAATTTTGTAAATGAGAAGTAGAAGAACTAGGTTGTAACAAAATATTTTCTTCACCCCCACTATTTTTCAATTTAAAAGGAAAATTTTCTTCATGAAAAATTGCATCTTCAGATTCAAAAATTATTTTTTTTTCAAGATAAAAAAATCTATAGGCTGCACTATTAATCGTGTAACCAAGAAAAGTACAGGTAGTTGCTCTTATACCTAATTTAGGTATTTTAGGGTCAGTTAGCCTTACATAAGCAAGACAACCCCACACTCTCAAATATCCCAAATTTGGCTTATATCCTTTCCACATCTCAAAAGGTGTGGTATGCGATTTTTTATGGTGCACCCTATTTAAAACATGACGTGCAGTTAAAATAGCTTCACCCTAAAAATGCAAAGGTGCATCATATTCAATTAACATGACATTTGTTAACTTAATTACAGTTCTGTTTTTTCTTTCAGTCACACCATTAGAAGCAGGTGAATATGGTGCAGTAGTTTCATGGATAATTCTCAAAGACTGAACAAATGAGTTGAATGCACTTGATTCATACTCACGGCCTCTATCACTTCTTATTCTTTTTATTTTTCTACTAAATTGATTTTTAACTTCTTTTAAAAATCTTGAAAATTTTCAAAACTGTCACTTTTATTTTTCAACAAATAAACAATTATATATTTTGAGAAATCATCAATAAAAGTGATAATATATCTATTTTCTCCACAAGTTAAAATTCCCTCAAATTCTCATAAATCAAAATGAATTATATATAACTTTGCCTTTACATATTATCTACTTTAATTTCAATCTTTAATATTCCATATCATTAACTTGATAGGCTATCTGTAATATTATATAATGAGTTTTCTTTTTTCTTTTTTCTTTTCCATAAAACCACTACATTAATAATTAAATGCAAAATGGCCCTCCTCAAATCTCTCCTTCGTTAAATCTATCTTCCTAGAGTAACATTCTTTTTCTTTTTCTTTTTCTTTTTTCCCTTCAACAGTTACTAAGCCACAAAGTAATCCTTAAATATTCCTAATCATTATGCTCTTTATTTTTGGGTTACAAAGATTTATATCTTAACATTTATGAGGAGGGATCCAAAATGATGTATGATTAATATATCTAAAGATAAATTACTATTAAATTCTGCCTTTTATGATGATGATGACCAATGAGTTACCAATATAACCAGAGCAACTCCCAAGTAAAAATAAAGCATCTTTATATGCAAATAGGTTTTTGAAAATTTATAGTACGACACGGGTATGACACCCTAAATGAAGTCTACGTGCTTTCCTAGAGAGCAAGGCTACACAAAAGACATTGTTTACAAAGAAACTTATATCAATCTTCTTAAGGTAAAAGTCCTTCAATTACAATACTTTTGAATTATTCTTAACTAAATTCCACCAAAATTTTCACATTATTTAGAGTGAACCATCCACCGTGCCTTCATGCATGTTAATAAATGTTATGAGTATCTTTTGTTTAATTGAATATAATTTTCATTGTTTAAATTAATTTAATTTTCTTTTCCTCCATATTATTGTGAATGTGATGATGGTGTATTCTTTTCCTCCATAGTATTTCTTTTGCTTCCTTCCACTTTTTATTAACCCATTTATTCTCTTATTTTCTTAGTTTTATCAATATAGTTGGCTATTAAAAATTTTAATTCTGTCTCTAATTTGTTTTGTTTGTTGTTTGATTTTTCTTAATCAGCAAGTTGTGTGAATAATATATATTAATATAAAAAATATTGTCATGTGGAAGAGATAATTTTGAATTTGGTCTTTTGTTGATGTTTTAATGGTACTATTGCAAAGATACTTGACTTTCTCTTGTATTTTAAGTGATCAGGAAAAAAAATACAACGAAAGGAGGGTAAATTTTAAGATTTTCTTTGTTGAAAAATTGGTTATATTTCTATTTTGTGAGTGAAATTAATTATGATCTATTATATTCTTAAAGATTTGTTCCCATTTCCTAATATAACAAATAGCATTTTTATTTTTATTTTTTGAGGCATGTAAAGAATGTTTACAAAACTCTTTTTATACCACATATTTAGCATCCTTTATTATTATTATTATTATTATTTTGTTTTTTGCAATTTTTACTTTGTTCAACTTTTCATCTTCTTCAGCTATTGTCTTCTTAATTCAATCTTTCATCTCCTCCAATCATTGTTTTTTAAAATTTTACATTTGATTCCCTCTATTGATTTTTAAATTTTGTTATTTATATCTTCTTAAATTCTACAGTTTCACTTTGATCAACCTTTCATTTACTTCCACCATTCCTCTTCCATCTTAGTTTTTATATAAATTTCTTATTATTTCACTTCCACCCCTCCTCTATTCCTTCCAAGTTGTCCATGACAAAAAAGGTCAATACTCTCTCTCTCTCTCTCTCCAATTTTGTTTCTCTTTCGGTGAATTTTTTTTTTTACTTGTTTCAACCACTTATTTTTTCCACTAATGGTTATTTTTATTGTTGTTGATTTAATTGTCACATTACATTTTTTTCTCTTTTTGATAAATTTGTATAGACTTTTGTAAGGACTGAATTTGGATTGGACCCAATATAGGATTGGGTTTTAGCCCAATGAGCCCAAACAATGAATTTATAGAGCGTGGGTAAAAGAACTAATTCTATTCAGTAAGAAAGATAATAACAGTTGTTTATTTAAGAGAATCAAACACAAGGTAAGAAAATTTGTCATCGGCACAGTCCGAGAAGCTATGTTATAATTTCAAGTCGATGATCAAGGTTACAAAAGTTCAAAGGATTATTCCAAAGATTTCTTAGTTTTTCGATCCTTCTCTTTAGGCCAACTTTCCATGCTATATACTATAATTTTGGTATCATCCCCACCACACACGTGTAGGTTAGGTTCTAGGAACTCCTTCTTCTCCCATCCAACACCTCCCAGAACCTTCAACTAGCAGCTGTAAGGCTGCTTCACAACTGTTCAGGTATTACCTCTACATTAATGCGGCCAGAAAATTAGTTGGGATGCATTTGATGTGGATGTAGCATCTTTTGTAGATATTTGTTACCTCCCTCTACTCCTCTCTTATCCAATGTCTGACTTCTAACCGTGATGCAACCTTGAAGGATGTTCAGGATGATAGGACATTCCTACTGACCTCGGATCTCTATTTTCAAGATGACTTTTCTCCTCGGACATATTTTGGACTATCATATACAATCCTTATTTCTTTTTCTTCTACCATTCCCATAATGACCTTATTTGACCATCCTCGGACTAGTAAATATCCTCGGATTGGGCCATAGGCCCAATTCGTACAATTTTAATAGTACCTTCTGGCTAATTGGCCCCCACAACTTTTATGCATATTTAGGTATTTTGGTATTCTAATTCTTGATCACAAGTTCTTTTTCTTTATCCCATTGGTTTTTGATTTGATTTGGGTTAATAATTAGGTTTTTTGCAAGTTAGAATTTGATTTTTTTCAGTGATCCATTTAAATGTTAAACTATGAGACTTTATTAAATTTTGTTTATTTTTTAATCCTTTTGGGTGGAAAATTTTGTAGTTTTTATAGAAAAAGTACTCTTAATCGTTGTATTAGAAGTACTTTACAATACCACTTATTCAAAGAAATCAAAGGTTAGTCATAAGAAAATAATCAAATGAATAACATATTTTAACTTTTACAATTGTGTTTTCATTATTACTTGAAAGCTCAAAAATGTGTTAAAAACACAAGAGCTGTTTAGACCCCCAAATTAAAGATTACAGCTCGATTGATTTTACTCTTACTTATACTGAGTGCGGAAAAGAGTAAATGTGAGCGAACAAACAAAATAACTACTCTAAGCCATATTCATTAAAACACAGTAGTAAAATGAAAGTTAAAAGAGTAGGGAAGAAGAATGCAAACACAAGATAACACGCCAATGTGTTATCGAAGAGAAAACCGAAGTACTCGGCATAAAACCTCTCCGCCGCCCTCCAAACAGTAAATTGATCCACTAGACAATCAGTTGGGATACATGAGTAGCAAGAGACCCTCTAAGCCTAATCTACCCAATGCACCTAAGCCCTCCAAGTTTCTACACCAACAAGACTTCTCGGAACCGTATCTTGTCTGGCTCTCTAGATCCCGCAATACGCTCGATTGCATTTGCCAAAGCTTGGCTTCTTTCAATTCTTCCCAGCAGCACCAAAACCTCACTAGACACTCAGAATGGGTGTGATAAGTGTTTGGGTTATCAACCTCTCAAGGGTATGGAAATGGAGA